>NW_027466868.1:440000-572500 GCF_046128005.1 Genypterus blacodes
CACCGGGCGAGTCATCAGTGCGACAGGGCGGTGCAGTTGTATTTAAAGGATATCAAAGTAAAGATACATTGTTGTTTTTTTCTCCGCAGAATGCATAAATTGATGAATGACGATGAAACCGGGCTGTTTGTGTTTATCTAACATCTGTGGTGTGGAGACTCAGTGGGGGAGCTGTTAGAGAGCTCCCATGGTGTGAATGTGCGTGTGTGTGTTTGCGTGCTGTACACTTCCTGGAGCAATGTTGGGTGTTGCCTTGGTTACCATTGCCAGTCAAAACCCAGGACGCCCATCACGGCCCTTTAGGAGTCACACTCACTCACACTCACACACACACACTTTCACGGTAACGCAGATCGGTTTCCTGTCCTGTCGTCGCCATGGTTACACCAGGCCATGCTACTCGAAAGCGCCTCAATAGTTATGTTGACAAGTTGGCACAAATAGGATGGAGTTGCTCATGTCTGATGTTGTATGAACTCTGGAGAGACTCTAGAGCCGTACTTGTGTGTGTGTCTGTGTGTGTGTGTGTGTGTATTAGCAGGATGACATTGTACATAATAGTAGATTTTGAGTCAAAGCTGCATTATGGCTTTGAAGTTATAGAAAAAAAGTCCATAGACAACCACTCAGACTGCTTCATCCTGTGTTAACACTGCATCACCACTAGATGGCAGCAAAGGTTACAGACGATACAGCCACCATTTGTCTCCTTACTTCTTCCTCTCTCTGTTTTTATACCTACAGAGCCTGCATCATCCTGGGTGTGGTTTTTATCCTGTCCTCCTTGTGCATTGTGGGTAAAGCGATCCATGACCTGGCCACCAAGCTGTTACCTGAAGTGGTAAGAAAAACACGATTTGGAGAAATTAAAATACAGCACAAGTGGCCCGATTATTGGGCAGGCTCACTAGTTTTGTGTCTTCAGTGCTGTTAAATGGCAGAAAAGTCAGATATTATCACACCAGATTAGCCTAGATTATGTCAGATTAGTATTTATTACGCCATGTTCTGTCTTCCACATGCAGCTGTCACCAGTTCTGACATCAAACTGTCACGTGTTATTACATTTGTAGCTTCCTGGCCAAAGTTGATAGTCAGATTCTGGAACGTTCCACTGTTTCATCTTGGACAGATAATAAACTTTTGTCCAGCTGGGACCCTGCTGTCCCTGTTGTGATGCCAGAACTGAGGATTTTCATTTAAGATGCATAAAATAAATAAAAGGCCCCTCCTGACCTCCTGCCAGCGTCTAATAATATCTGCTCATGTACGATCCAGGCTGTAGACTCAGATGTCAAATCTGTGACCGTGCCCACAAGGGAGCGTGTTTTCAGTTTCTGCTTGTCTTGGTCGCCGGCATGGTCGGTGGTTCAAGCTCAGCAGTGTGTGTGTGTGTGTGTCTGTGTGTGTGTGTGTACACAGCTCAGCATTACACTGAACAGGTGGGGGGTGTTGGACCTCTGTTCTTTGTTCTCAGCCAAAGGAAGATGCATTTTTAATTTTATGGTAATTTCATGGTAACTAATGTGGTTTGGTCTCAAGGAAAACTTCAGCTGCTTGCAAACGTGTCTAATCGTCTAATCCCCTTACAAACCCATGTTCATACTCCATTATGTATGGAATGGATCATGTTTAACCCTCATAATTCATCTCAATACCACATCTAGAGTCTGTTTTGTTGTTGTTATTAATAAATGGGTTATTTGCTCTTTAACATCGTTTGCTTTTCCTAGATTAAGTCGATATAGGTCTTAAAATCAGATTGCAGTGATTGTTAGGAAGCCAGAGTAAAGCCTTGTTAGAGTGAAGTGAAGTGGAAACATTTTATTTTTACTCCTGTCAGACGCAGTGACACAGTTTGTGGAGGTGGTGATGATCCATGTTAGATGCTGAGCGAGACGGCGCGGGAAGCTTATCTGCCGCGAGCAAAATCTCTTTCTCAGGGAGTGAACATTGAGTCTGAGCGTTTGCTGAAATATCTTTGCACAAAGTGAGACAGTATTCAGTCGCACAACAAACAATACAGCTCGTTTGTGACACTATCTGAAAACTGTGATCTGTTAGCAGCTCTCGGGTGTGTGTGTGTGTGTGTGTGTGTGTGTGAGTGTTGTTGCAGGATGATACATGTCACAGAACTCAGGTGTGAAGATCTGGTTGCCTGGCAATAGCCATCTCTGTAGAAATGCTTCAGAGGATTTGAACATAATGATGCTGATGATGCTGATGATGCTGATGAGTTAATATGGGAACAGGAGATTGCCGCTCTCGTTAGTTTTTTATTTCTTTATAAGCACAACTCTATAAGTACAGCTCTCTCTCTCTATATATACACATATATACTTCAATATACACTAAATATATTCACTTCATTCTACTTGTTGCTGTGAGAGGAGCATAAGTAGGTCACTGCCTGATTGGTAATTAGCTGCAGCTGTGGCAATTAGACACAGCTGCATCCAATAATCAATTTCACTGCAGTCCCACGTGACACACTGTTTTCTGTCCAAACACACACCAAACCATCCCTCACTGTCACAGGGACTACTTCCACTACGACTACTACGACTATTTCAGTGTATGAACTCCTCCCTTGTATCTTACTCTGTTATTTATCTGCCAACTGTTGCTCCAAGATGTGACCAAGGACAGACAGGAAAGATGCCTTGAAGTACTATTGCTCTATTTGGATACTTGAGTAGATTGTATGAATTCCCAACCAAAAAATGGATTTTTGGTGAAGCTGCCAAAAAAAAAGGAGGCTGAGAGTTTCCCATAACCTCTGCAACTCGCACAGGGTTTGAATTCAATTTGTTTTCCAATCCTTTATTGATGTATCAGTCCAACAAGTCTTCCATCTCGGGCTGCGGTGAGGCAGGACCGAGCAGCAAACAAAGCCGAGGTGAGGGAGCGGATTGTTGTTTTCCTGAGCCTCACCTGCTCCCCAGCTGTCACACACTCGGGTCAGGCCGTCGGTGCATCCGAGTCGCTGATATTTATAACCTCCCTCCTCTGTGCCGATGTTGAAAATCAGGCTTGTTTCCACCTCTTTTCTTCCCCCTCTTCCTCCTTGTCGCTATGAAATGTTAATAAGGTGCCAGCTGCTTAGGTATGCAGCGGCAAGAGAGGAAGAGGAGGGTGAGGAGGAAACGTGTGGAGGCGGATGGTTTGGTTTTGAGTTTGGTTTTCGAGTGTTCCTGCTCAGTTTGTCCTCAGAATACTAAAGCCACCGCATAACCTCAGCAAGTTTCCTTGGTGTATTTGGACATTTGTCCTCGATTTGTGGCTTGGTTAAATGATAAAAAAAAGCTAAATGTAGCCCCTTCCACAATTATTACCCATACATCCATTAAACATGAATGGTTTCTCCACGTGTAAGTGATTATAGTATATTCACATATAAACAGTCACGGACGATATTCTATACCGGATCCTAGTATTATTTCCTTGTCAAACTGTATGCCAGGCAGTGTGTTCAACTTCTCTCTCTCTCGTGTGTTTGTGTGTCTGTGTCTCTGTGGGCCGAAATGCCAGCCTGCCCAGCGTCTAGCAGAAGGTCAGGGGAGGGATTTCCCCTGATAACAGCCTGTGATTCAGAGCACGTGCTCCTTCCTTTCTACTCTGACACAGGAAGCTGAACTTTCCCAAAAAATTAAGAAATGCAATCTGCTTTGTGTTCTCACTAAAGGCCACTCTAAAGTGTTATAACAACCAAAAGCTGACTCCTTGACCTTGACAACCTCCCATAGTAACTTCAGTAACCTCCATGTCAGCTTGTAGCCCTGCTCCGCTCTCGCCTTTGCCTGAATACATGTAGCTCCTATCTGAAGATGACTTTCTGTCCACTAGATCCAGATCCTACTGTTCCAGATCATTGGCCCAAGAACACACACACACACACACACACACACACACACACACACACACACACACACACACAAAACATCCAAGGCTGAGGTAAATAATAGTAAAGTAAACACCTTATTGCCTTATTACACCTTTCTATTAGAATATAATCTATTTTTAGAGAATGTCTATTAAAGACTTTTCTGCACCTGCATTTCAAACTCGAAATCACATTTGGTTTAATAATATATATTTATAATAACAGGAATCTCAAGAGGTGTTTCACTTTAAACCATAAGCACAAGAGTGTTTCCTACATACAACCTTGGTTGGTGCTGCGTCTTTATTCCCGTTCCTGAGTGTGTGTCCTTTGCATAACATTTTGAGTGTGTGTGTGTTTGCTCAGGTAAACAGTGACTCAGGGCTGTGCATCACATTGAGATCATCTCCCTTTGATTCCTGTTACCTCGTCAAAAACAGCTTTTCATGCCTTCAAGGCTGTAGTGCAATATTAATGCTGCTGCAGAGGTGCTGAGTGCTCTGCAGCTCCCTCTCTCTCCTCCTCTATACTGACTCTGTACTTTTACCTTCTAGGCATTTAGCTGACTGACTAAACTGAGCTTAGTACGTACAGATTCACTTTACAACTTTGGTATACTCTGGTATATTAGATATTAATTATATGATCAGCTTACCTCATTAGTGGAGAAAGGACAGAGGATCCAGAATTGAACCCTGAGGAACACCGGGTCCAAGGTTTCATAGCTACAATTGGTGGCAGTTTTGTCTTAACAACCATTTATCTCAGTGAATACTTGTGATTTCAGTACTTTTTGGATACAAGACAAGCAAATCACATGACTCACATGAATGTCTCTCTCTGTCCCTCTCTCGCTCCCAGGACGACTTCCTGTTCACCGTTTCGATCGCCAGCGGTTTGTTGTGCATCCTCCTGGCGGTGATCAAGTTCATGCTGGGGAGAGTGCTCACGAGCCGAGCCCTCATCACTGATGGTGGGTACACACACACACACACACACACACACACACACACACACTTTCCATTCACCTCTAAGTGATGCTGTATAATTACTGGAAGGGTTTTTGTTGCAGGCGTCATTTCCCAGTAAGAGCAGCAAAGTGTGACTTCCAATGTGACACATGAATTTTTACGCTGCTCACATGTTTCTCGGACGGTCACGCTAACAGACAATGGCCTTAATGCGTTGCCATGGTGAAATGCTGACCTTCCAATATGTGACAGACATTAGAGGCATTTCAGGAATCCGTCGCGCCGATAGATAGACTTTTCGCGGGCTGGTGAGGAAGACCTCCACGCAAAATTAACACTAACGCTACAAAACCCTCAATAGCTGACTGCGATTTAGCAATCTGATGCTACTGTGGCCTTGTTTCTCTTTGCAGCATTTAATTCCTTGGTTGGTGGAATTATGGGCTTCTCCATTCTTGTCAGCGCCGAAGTATTCAAGCACCAACCCGATGTGTGGTACCTGGACGGGACAATAGGCGTCCTCATAGGCCTCATCATCCTCGCCTATGGAATCAAGTAAGCAATTTCGATCACATGATGCTTGAGAATATCCGAAACGTGACACCTGTAGGTTAATTTAAGTGTGTTGTACCTTCTTCATCCACAGACTGTTGGCGGACATGGTCCCGCGAATCCGCCAAACAAGAAACTACGAGCGTTTTGAGTGAGACACCTCAACTTCAGGATGAAGAACAAGAAAGGGAGAGGAGGGTTGGGGTTAGGGCATAACATGGGAGGGGGGACAGGGATTTCTGCTCCCTACAGTCTCCCCATTGACAATCACAGTGCACCCGGTCCTCAAGGTGCCGCTCAGTGTGTGTATGTGTTCGTCCCATTCACCTGCGTAGAGGAGGATTCTGGGATATTTTTCAGTGAGGGAAGACGGATATCGGCACAGATAAATGTCTTGGCACTTTCTCATTGTATTTTGGTGTATATAAAATCTTTATCTGTCTTTTCACTGTAGATGGGGCTGTGTGCTTGTTTCCATATTGTACCAAGGGAAACTGACTTCTAAAACGGTAGAGAGAATCGAGCACAGCAGGATTCTGGGTAATTGCTTCCTGGCTCCGTTAGAGGATAGGAAAATGTCCAAACAGGAGTGAGACAGGCTGGCCAGGCGACGTGTGGACACCTTTGAGAGGATCTAGAACTCCATCAAAGAGACACAAAGTCTGATGTATGATACCTCAGTTGCACATCATCGCTCTGGCACAACGCGGAGATTATTTTCCCATGGTTCCTTAAGGCTTTTGCTTCAGCCGTGCTCTTAAGTTTTGCAGCTTGACAAATCAAAAATGATTGATATATAGCTGCGCAATATTAAGAGTGCCATTCTGTATTTGTGGTGATTTAAGTAGTATGAGATGCTATCTACAATATTCTGCTGCAGGGAAAGGAGAGGAGTGAAATTCGTCACATTTTTCCCGTCACAAAAGGAAAACAGGTTAAACTGGTTAAATTGGAGGAATCCAAGGTGAGCAATATGACTCAGATTGAAGCCTACCTCTTCAAATGGAGTAATTCTTAGTATCTGGCGCCACCTGCCGGCTAGTAGAGGCACAAGGCGTTCTGCAGCACTGTCTAAATGACATGGAAAACTATTTTAAACTGGGATTCACCAATATCCTGCGTTTTCTTTTTTACCTTTTCATACAGCAAATTTAGTGCTCACGTTATGAAAGCCGAGCTGGTTTCCGAAAAAGGGAATCATGCTTATTTTCCGGCTGGAACTCCTGGGAGAATGATGGGACATCATCTCTTAATTCGTTTATGTTTACCTCTATGAAACCGGTCGTAGTTTACACACACAGTCAGGTACAACTGATCTCATTGCCAACCTTCTCATCTCAGATCTCGGTCTAAGGAGATGGAACTATCCCAAAAATTAGGATAATTAATTTTGGTGGACAGTAGATTTGTTTGTCTTTCCAGTATAATGTCTGGAGCTGCTGTTTGTTTTGGAGATATTAAACAAGGTAATGGCGACAATCTATAATATTGGGTACACTAACATGTGAATTGATGTTTTTAAATGCTGTGAAGATTTTTCCTCGTGTTTATACGCAGTGGAATCCCTGAGAAAGAACCTACGGAAGCTATTTTTACTTAAAAGCGATGTGCAAAAGTAGCCTGTTCGTGTGTGAACTATCACAAAAAGCAACTTTTATCTCTGAAGCCTTAATCTTACTGAGCAGTGTTTAGTGGCTGTGGAGCGTAAATGTGATTATCAGGTGGCGCTTTCCAGGACAGTGTTCATGTATTTTTCTGTTTTGCTGTACACACACACACATGTGTTACAGCGTTGTCATATTAAAGGGTTTTTTCTTCACGTTTTAAGGGGAACAACGGCGCATGCGCACACACATACAAAACATCAACGCACAAATAACGTGCTTTGGTACTTTCATCAGCTCAGTATTGCATTAAGTACATGAACAGACACACACACACACACAGATACAGTAGATTTCTGTTGTAAATCCTCCAATGTGTATTTGCTGTGATGTGTGAATTGTACACAGACTTTAATGAGTCAGGAGCCTTCTGTCACAGAAAAAAAGGTTTATTTAAAAATAAAGTTATATCCCTCTTGTCAAAGACTGAAAACAAAACATGATGTCGTTGCCTCTCATTGCTTGGAGCAATTCAAAACAACTGTTCCTCTTGAATGAAAACGGGACGGATTGCAAAGCAAATCAAGAGTCTGATATCGTATCGGGTTGTTTTGTTTTTTTAGTTTTTGTTTTTTTACAGTGGAGACATTCGAAGCTTAAGTTCACAAAGACGGATATGGTGAGGACACTTTGGACGGAAACGAGACGGAGCAGCCGATTCTTCACTCTCGTTACGCTCCAAGCACCAATAACAAAAACGACAGAAGCACAGCAGGCTTTCTTTCATCATCAATTCCAAATAAGTCCATTGTTACTTTGATGCGCCTCACTCCAACTATTTTACTATGTGTGTATAGTTGTCGGCTAATCGCATTCACCTGTGCATATTTTGAAAATATGTCAAATGAAATCAATCACAGGGGTAGCAGGGTAGCAGTCCACACAGAATAATGCTCCCAAAAACACAACTTAAGCTCAATTTTCCTCCATGATGCATTGAGCAGCTTCAGAGAGGATCTACAGCTGTAATATCCTTGTTTATTGACTTCTTTTCCTTCTTGTACCACGTGATGCAGCCCTGTATTCCTGGGAGGATATGACAGTGCGTGGACCCATTTTTCCCTGATTTTGTTCTGCACCCGATCCCAACTCCCGACTGGCTGTGCACACCAGCGAGTTTCTGGATTGAATAATATCTCATTCCGTTTACACTCGATTACACTACGCTCTTTACATTATTATTTTTGAAAGGATCATACCAGTGTGTTTGTCTTCCTGTGGTCGCTTCAAACACCAGGAGGTTATAGGCTCACGTTAAACCACAGTGATCCATCGCGTTTTCCCGCGGCGCATTGATTAAGCGGATCCATCTCGGGGAAAATCTATGAAACAGCCACACAGGAGAACTATCTCTGTTTACACGGCTGTTTGAGAAATCAGATTGTTTCCTTTAATGGAGAATAACTGATTATTATAACTGGTTTCTAGTCATGATCACTCTCTGCATTGACACACTGACACTGGTATAATCCTTTCTCAGATCTGAATGATTGATTTTAAGTTTCGATTAAAGGCGATCAATTAAAGAAAACCCAGATTACAAGAAAAGCTGATTTAGGAGAAAGATGTTGGCAAATCACATTACCTATGGAGACGAATCCGGAGATGAAGGCTGTGTTACGAGTGCTTGAACTACAATTTCAGCTGAACACATCGATCCATGACTTGCCAAAGCCGTGATATCTTCGCGCGACAGCACAGCGATGCTTTGTGGACACGTGCGAGTGAAGTGGAACAAACATAACCACATAAAAGGCACATCATAACTTGGCAGCAGATCAGCGACCTGCAAAGTAAACAAACAAACTGAAGGCAGGACGAGGAGGTGGTTCGAAAGTGATTCAGTCTGTGTTGACGCAAAAAGTGAAGAGCGGGAAACCAAAGTGCTCCTGCTGGCTTTCACCTCGAAACAAAGAGCGTTGATCAATAACTGATCGACTTATCGGCAGTGACGTGATGGGAAAGTTGGACTTTTGACGTTGACTTGCGGCTCAATAAACCGCTGGTGTGTAAAATGTCAGATTAAAGGCGCTGCTTGTTCAAAGCTTATCAGGAATTTGATCACCGCTATCTCGAAAAACCTTGAAGTCGAAAATCAATCACCCTTTTTTCAGATCACTGCTGAGAGACGAATCAGGAACGGA
This sequence comes from Genypterus blacodes, assembly GCF_046128005.1. Lineage (NCBI taxonomy): Eukaryota > Metazoa > Chordata > Actinopteri > Ophidiiformes > Ophidiidae > Genypterus > Genypterus blacodes. The sequence continues at coordinate 449,215 of NW_027466868.1, forward strand.
CAGAGCTTCATTTTTTTTCTCCTTAGCCTTTTTTTTTTTTTTAAATTACTCTCGATAAATAAAAATCTATAAAAAGGAAAGAAAGAGAAAAGGACACCCCCTCCTATAAATAAAAAAGAAAACAGAGATATTTTTTTTCCAGCGAAACACGGAGATAAAGATCTGTGTACAAAATAAATAAAAAAGGAAAACCAAAGTCCATATGAACAATATACAGTGTTACTAATGTTAAACCTCTGCAGACAGACTAACGTAGTGCATTTGCTCCATTCAACACAACAAGACTACTAAATTTCATTTAACCGTAAAACATTTTTTTCTTCTTCCCCGCAGGCAAATTAACATCCAAAACGATTATCCGGACGAAGCGAAGGGATGGAGCTCGGTGCCATTCGTTAGCGCGTGGTGTTGCGTTGCGATACAGAAAGGAGCTAACGACGAACAAACGTCTCCGCGGGCTCGTCGGGGGGAGGGGCTCGTCGCTACCTGTCTAACACGAAAGCACAACATCCTACAACGTGCCGACGCCCTACGCGGCGCCCTGAGCTACAGAATGACCCCTGACCCCCCATCGCTTCATGTGCGGCGTGAGACAAAAACGAGCAAAAAGCTGCCCTCTACTGGCCTTTTGAGATGGACGCTCCCGCCTCCTGACAGCTTTAAAGCAGCACTATGGAACACCGTGACTCACATACATCATATTAATGTGCCAGTCAGATTATGGCAAGTTGGATATTACGTATTGCTTTGCGGCGTAAACAAAAGTGCCTATTTTGTCGCTCGGGGTGTCTGCAACTGAAAACGTGACGGTAAACAAATGCCGCTAACACACTGCTCCAGGGCGCCAAATTACAACGACATAATGCTACTTTAAATTAAACCTCTCCACGTGCAACTCAAACGTGAACGTACATAAGTCAGCCAAAGTATCGTGCCGGCATCGTGATATTTAGCTGTTTTTAAGGGAATGGCGACGCTAAAACTTCCAGGATAAAAATCTAGACGTCTTCATTGCGCGTTCGCTCTCGCCCAACCTGCTTCCAGAGGAGAGGAGCGGGTTGGTTACAGTGTAAAACTGGTTTCTTCTTCAGTCGCCGTCTGTTAGGCCTGTGACAGCCCCGGTGTGTGTGTGTGCGTGTGCGTGTGCGTGTGTGTGTGTGTGTGTGTGTGTGCGCGTGTGTTTGGTGGGGACTCGGGCCTTCAGACGTGCTAGTCCAGTGCAAACCTACCTAAGATTACAGAATAAACAGTTCTAAATTGAACCAGTAGTTGATGGGGGGAGGGTTGGGTGACGGGTGGGGTGCGCCCCAAACCGTTAGGTCTTGCAGTACCACATGTGGCCACGAGACTGCGTGGCTGCAGCAGAGAGCTCGGTTAAAGTCTGACCGCTCCACGCGTTGATTCAAGTAATCCAGAGTCTGGATAAATGTCCTCAGGGCCCACAGCGCCCCCTGCTGGTGAATCTTTGTGGTGACGAATGCTCAGGTTAACTGCAGCTGGAGGAAACAAACGGCGATAAATATGACAAAAACACACGGTCCCACAAAACAGTCCGGTTGTGGGTGTGTAAGCATGTTACAGGAGTGTGTGAGTGTTGTTTGCGTGAGTGTGTATCATGGAGTTTCAGCTGCTTGACTGCGGGGCCCTGGCATCATCTGCACAAGTGTGTGTCCAGACACCATTCCTTCAACCGAGCTCCCTCCAGTCCCCCTCCTGTCAGCCTGCGCGTGTGTGTGTGCGTGCTATAGGCAGTCCTTGCACAGCGCCACCTGGCCCTTCATGTAGTCGCGGCACGGGCAGATGCGCTGCATCGACTGGTGAGCGCCGGCGCAGCTGAACAGCAGCAGGTCAGACTGGAAGATGCAGTGGCGACGCGGCTCACTGTAGGCCGGGACGAGCGTGTCTGCGCTCGACTCCACTGTCTGACAGTCGATCCCAAACCTGACAGAGCGAGGACACACACACACAGACATAATGAGCCTTTAATGCATCCCAGTAGCTAAATAGTGGTACTGGTATTGTGTGTGGTTGTGTAGTTGTGTGTGTGTGTGTGTGTGTGTGTTTTGTCCCACCTGGCCAGGTCCTTGTCCTTGTTGAGATGTTGGAAGAAGGAGGGCTCACAGATGAGCTGGGCCTCCTGACAAACCTGCTTACAGGAGCGACCCGGCTCGGCCATCTTGACCTGCAGGGTGCTGAGCGGCGGCCACATCACCTGACCGTGGCAGAAGTCCTGACAACAACAAGACCGGAGTCACGACAGGGTTTGTAAAATGGGAAACGGGACGACAGTAAACAGAGCGCTGGTGTCTACAGGCGTACCTGGTTCTCAATGAAAGCGTTGACCCTCTGCAGCATCCCCTCACAGGTGAACTCATAGGGCAGGTAGGGCTCAATCTGAAGGGACGCACACACACACACAAATACAAAGACGTCAAACAAACACCAGGAGAAGCCAGAGTGTGTGTGTTTCTCAGCCTGGTGAAATATTATCCCGCCGTCTGCCCTTTGTACCGGCGTCTTTAGAGTCTCATCTACTCCACGCGCTCTCGTTTGAAGAAGGAAACCTCAATCGGGCCTATTGTTGTGTGTCAAGTCGGTTTGCCGCTCTCTGAAACCTTCTCTGAGGAGGAGGAGGAGGAGGAGGAGGGGGAGCGAGCCAAGCCGGAGCCTGGTAGGCTGCAGCCTGACACGGCTCACAAAGCATATGAGGCTCAGCGGGCTCGTCTGGATGAACAAAGCCATTGTTCCGAGCGGCTCGGCGGCGCACAACACAACACGAGGTCCGGGGCCTTTAAATATGCATGGGGACTCGGGACACGGAGACGGAAAAAGGATCCCGCGCTCTGTCCTTTCACTTTTTCAGGTTTCCACCCAAGCGGGTTTAGTGAATAAAGCTTCTGTTGTGTCAGATTTCCGGCTCTTCTGTCAGATGTTCTGTCTTTTGTGGCGACGTAAAGCTTTAAAGTGACATTAAGAGACTTTCTTAACTTATAGAAAGTGTCTCAACGCGTCTTAATGGTTGCACCTCCTCTATATAAACATAGGCTGACGTGTTGGGAGGATTTAAAGGAATAATCAGGGATCTTGTGGAGGAGTCTATAAATCAGCTTATATGTTGCGGCTTCATTGTTGAGCTGAATGCTAAGCGTTACCTTCTGGCTGAGGATGGAGCTGATGGCTTTCTCAACCTCCACCGGGTTATCGATGTCCACCGTCCACACGTGGGGCTGCCCGATGTACACCTCGGCGTACGGATGCTGGGAGCTGAGCTGCGGGAGGGAGGGAGGGAGAGCGAGAGAGAGAGCGAGAGAGCGAGAGAGCGAGAGAGAGAGAGAGAGAGGAGAGGTGAGTGAGCGACCTTTTAAGAAAAGCAGCAGAGTGGAAGCTTCTCCTGCGCCTCCTCGCCCCTCACCTCTCTCAGAGTGGGTTTGCCCTTGAAGAAGTCGGTGTTCTTGCTGCTCTTGGGCGGGGTGAACTTGGGGTTGAGGAACGCGCAGCCGTTGGCGATGGCCTCCAGGGGGGCGGGGCCCTCGTAGGGGAAGGACAGACCCACGAAGAGCTGAGGTGGAGAGGAAACACGGACACAAAGACACAAAAACACACATTAGACTCAGCAGGCCTGTTGGTATCATTGCCTCTCTGAGCGTTTCTCCTTCTCGTGATCGTCCTGGACGCTCACTAGTGGCTGCTCGTGACACTGAATCACTATCAAGCTTAACTACCGACTGAACACACACACCACACACACACCATCACCACAAATCCAAACACAGGTTGTGAAAAGGAAACTGCAGCGCTCGCTCTCGCTGCATTTACTGCTTTAATTGTGAGATATTTGTGTCTGGACGCGTCGCTTTGCTCGCCACGCGGCCACAGAAACCAATTAAACGGCTCGCGCTTCTCTGTTGTTTTCATACCGCCTCTCTCTCAACACCTCTTTAACAAAGGCGGACAGACGGGGAGGTTTAGACGCGGGCGGCTGGCTAAGGAACCAGAAGAACAGAAGAAGACGAGGCGGTGTGGGAGAGTGGAGTTTGTGCTTTTTTTGCTGATAGCAGCTGTTCGTCCTTGTTGAAACAAAACTCCCCTGTGTTATCGCCGCCTTTTCTCTATTAAAAAAAAGAGGCTTGTAAGAAAACAAACAGGTTTAATAGGACGACGCCCCTCGCCGCTCCACATCACAACCTCGGCTTGTTGGTGTTTAATTATCCCGCAGACTTGTAAAGCTTTGGTTAGGAGGAGTTTCTTTACAAAGTGCCTCTGTAACTTATCAGCTCTTTGGTCTGGTGCCTGCGTCTGCTGCGCTACGAATGAAACGCACCCAAAGTCCCCCTCGCACGCTTACAGGTTGCACCGTACGGGGGGCTCTGATAACACACACCGCCTCTCACAGACGGACAGAGCAAATATTTGCGAGGCTGCTGCAGCGTGCCGTGACCAGACGCAGCTCGTCCGCAGGAGTGTGAGACAGCAATCCAGAAAGAGAGAGAGAGAGAGAGAGCGAGAGAGAGAGAGGGAGAGAGGGGTGAGGAGGGTCGATGAGGGCGAGTGCTCGTTCTGTGGAGAGCCGAAGCTCGTTACAATGAGGAGTCTGTGTGTGTGTGAGTGTGTTTGTGTTTACTGGTGTGTGTGTTGCTGACCCATAGGAAGAGAGGAGGAACAGAAAGCCTCTTCAGGTCCTTCTCCTCATGCTGGAGTCTCACACACACACACACACAGTCTCATGTTCTCTTCAGGCTTTTAGAGAGAGGAATTCCCCCAAAAAGCCTCCATCTGACCTCATGTGGCTCACATGTGAAGGTAAACTGCACACTCATGACCGCTCAGTGCCAACAGGTGGCAGCAAAGCACAACTCTTCAGATGTATGTGTGTGTGTAAAAGCTCCTGGATGCTGAAGAACAGTCAACGACTCTTTGAGGAAGAACGGAGGAGGAGGAGAGCAATATCATAAATCTGGTTGGATAGCAGCAAATTTAATAAGGGAATCAATTACAATCACAGCTTAACACAGCTTATTATATCGCGTCATGGTGTGTGTGTGTGTGTGTGTGTGTCCTTGGGGTTTTTGTTTTTTTTGCTGCTCATATTCACGTGAAAGCACAAACTGAGAACAGAGCTGGAGGATTGAGTATCAAGGACGCCTCGCCCGCCCCCCATCCTCCCATCGATCCGCTTCTCCTCCAATCCCGCTGAAACCTCCTGGCTTTGTGTAAATTTATAGCCCGACCTTAAACCTTCCTCTCTCCGCCCGGCCGTAATCTGTCCCCCCCCCGGGAAGGACAAGTTGATAAGGAGGAGGAATATTAGACCGAGTGTCAATGAGACGTCACAGAGACCGACATCGATCCACGTCCGGTTGTTTGGGTTCAGAGTGAGGAGGTGAACCTGTGTGACATCCATCAACGGCCCGTAACAGCCAGGGTGTGTGTGTGTGTGTGTGTGTGTGTGTGTGTGTGTGTGTGTGTGTGTGTGTGTGTGTGTTAAAGAGGCACTTGGAGATGTGGAGAGGGAGCCGAGCTCAGTGGAGCAGCGCCGCCGCTTGAGCCGTTTGATCATCGGCGATATTCCCCTGATAATGCGGCGAAACGCGTCACCGTTTATTTCTGGAACTTTTGTCTTGAGAGGGAAATCAAAAATGTCAGACACGCAGCAGAGAACTCCACACGGCGCCCATTATGTTCCACTGTACCCAGAGTCCATACCTCCCTCAGGGCCAATTATGAGCCCGCTTGCAGGTACAGTAAGCGTGCGATCAGAGACGGAGACGCTTCATTAAAGAGAAGAAGCGTCTGGTCCGGCGCGTTTCACTTCCTCCCGTCTCCGACTTGTGTTCAACTTGGTGGCTTTCGACTCAGCAATCAGGTTTCCGAGTGGCTTCTGTTGTCTTTCCTGTCTGGGCTGAATGAGTTTGACTCATTAGTGATCCCACCCTGCAGCCTGTAGGGTGTTTCCTCTTCTTCCTCCCTTCCACCACACGCACCCTCAGGAACAAAGCGGGACTATCCGGTGCTGGAATGTTCCTCCGCTTCCCCTCCGAGTCTACGCTGCAGAACAATAACCAGGGTTTCACTTTCAAACCTGAAGTCTCAGTGAGGGCTGCGATCTTCCCTCCAACCCGGCATTGGTTTCCCCCCGAAGCGGTCCAACATCCGGACATATCTTGAGAAAGGCGTTGTTTGTTGGTGAAATCCAGCCTCGCCAACGTGTGAGAGAAGCTGATCTCTCTCCAATGTCTTTGGTTCCTTGGTTGAAGGTGCCAGCGCAGAGCCAAATTTCACAGCCTGAAGAAGAAAACCTATTTCTGGGCTGCAGAAACACTCGGTGCGATCCAAGAGTGGAAGTGAAGACCGGATTTCCAGCCTCCTCGTCTGTCTCCATCCTTCTTGCGTTTCCGCCCTCCCGACTCTTGTCTGATGTCTGCTCTCTCCTCTCAACGTCTGCCTGGGTTTGGCTTTCAAAGCTTGGAGCAGGTTTGGAGCAGCGCAGCAGGCTGGCGTCCAAACCCTCTCCTCCGTCTTTCCATCCGTCTTTCGCACCGGATCAAGAAAGACTCGGAACTCCCAAGATGTCAGTAGAAACGTAAATCGCATTTATGCTCAAAGTTCCCATATGCTTCAATTATTCACGCGCGTTCTAATGACCTTCCTGCTGCCTTCTGAGGTCTGTGAGGCCTCCACTATTTTTCCAAGCAAGCCAATTAATTCTTCTAGGACCCAGACGGCACGTGGATTCGTGAGACAGACGGACCTTGGTGGACGGACTGTCACATTGAACGGCACGTCGATATGACCGGACGCTACCTTGGATCCGGATCGTAGATTTGAACGACCTGCTGCTGAGGAGGACTCACCTTGGTTTCCCTCAGGAGGAACTGCAGGTCTCTCCCGCTCAGGATGCCGTGGTTCCGGACGTAGCTGGGCAGGTGCACGGTGCTGGTGCCGTGCACGGTGCCGTGGACCTCCGTGTAGCTGTGGATGATGTCCAGGTACTGCTTCTTGTCCTGAAAAGAAACGGAGAGAGAGAGAGAGAGAGAGAGAGAGAGATTGCGTGAGTGGATCACCTCGGAAACCTGCTGATCTTTTGTGTGAGTGACCTCTGGCTACAATGGCAGGCGGAGCTGAAAATAACTTGAATCAGTGCTTTGGTCATCAAAGTCCACCTGGACAAAGCATTCAGTGGATCCCTCAGCACCTTTACTTCCTTTTATCCTAACATACTTCCTAAATGGACTTCCTGACGAGAGTAAAACAGACAAAGAGGAGAAGCGACGGCCACTTTCCAACAAAATGAAACCCTGTGATGTCTGTAAACGATGACAAAATGGAAACCGGTTTAAAGTCCTCCTCCGGTTAAGACGCGAGAGAGAGAGAGAGAGAGGTCGACATCAGAGAAGATGAAGGTCAATTCTACCCCGTGTCCGCTCTGCTCGCAGGTAGGAGCGCCGGAGCGTTCATCAGCCGATCAAACCCAGAGCCTTTTCCCTTTCAGATCAGTCGCTCTGATCGCCACAAAAGCAGCTTTTTACTCAAACCCCTTTCTAAGCTGGGAGGGAAGCGTGTTCGCTCGGCTCAGTCAGGGCTTTGATCATGAACGCTGCAGGACGCTGTGATGTCATGGAGCTGAGGCGTTCAGGACTGAAGCAGGTTACTGCCTCAGTAAGGACGGGATGACGCACACGTGTACATTAGTGGGGATGTTATTGATCCCCGACACTCACACCATTAGTTCTTCTGTGTGTGTGTTTGCAGAGATACACATGCAAACAAACAACGCCCCCACACACACACACACAATCCTGCTGCTGAAACATTTCTGCCTCTCTCCTCTGCCACTCTGCTGGCATTTCCGGAAAAGTTAACCCCACCCCACCCTCTCTCTCTCTGTGTGTGTGTGTGTGTGTGTGTATGTGGGTGTGTGTGTGTGTGTATGCCTCAGTGCTTCCTCTAGGAGCTTAAATTCCAGGTAGCCGCTCGCCAGGATCCCTGGAGGCTCAGCTATCAGATGCCTCCAGCCAGCCTGCTGTAACTAAAGCAGTCCTCTGTGTGTGTGTGTGTGTGTGTGTGTGTCTCTGTGTGTGTGAGGGAAAGAGGAGAGAGAGAGAGCGAGAGATGAAGTCCTAATTAGAAGGTGAAATCTCTACCCTGTAATCTTCTCACTGAGCGCACAACCTGTTTGTGAACGCGGACAAAGCAATTGTGAAAGTAATGTTACTGTACATCTTTAAACAGACACACACACACACGCGCACACACACACACACACACACACACACACCTAAATCTATAGGCGTTTACACAGGGGGCCAGAACCTGCTGACGAAAAAGAGGAACGAGGCAAAAACACTACCAAGGACTTCATAAGGCCTCTCAGGGCAACAGGATGTGTGTGTGTGTGTGTTTTACTGGCTGCTTTGCACATGCACGTGTGTGTGCGTCTGTGTGTAAGGCTCAGGCTGTCCACACTCAAAGGCGTCCACACGGTCTATGGAGCACAGCTTGCTTCGCTAACTTTCCCTCACTCTAAACACACACACACACACACACACACACACACACACACACACACACACACACACACACACACACACACACACACACACACACACACACACACACACACACACACACACACACACACACACACACACACACACACACAGGCAGGAGAAACACCAGAACCAGTTCACGCGAGCGTCATACGTGACAAGAATCACAACGGCCTATCGATGGGGGCAGCACACGGGGTTCTGGAGGAGGTATCAAATCAGTGCTGCTGTCGGGGGTTTGATTGAAGCAGGAGAGGAGGAAGAGGAGGAGGAGGAAGAGGAGAGTTTTATGACCTTGTAAATCAGAGGGAATTTGTAAACCCCGTGGCGGAGAGAGGAAACAGGAGAGGCGGCGGCTGCTTTCTGTCGCCCGTGGGAGAACTGAGCGATGAGCACCCGGGGAGGAAGACTTACTGACTCAGACCTGAAGCGAGGCAGGGGAGGGGGGGGCTGCGGAAATGACACTTCTTCAAGGGACGCGGTTCTTTGAGGGTCAGAGTACTGATTTGGACCATGAAGGGGAAGAAAGTGCAGCTTAAAGAGAACAAACAGGACGGTAATCAGAGCATTCAGCACCGCTCTTCTGTTCTTTGGGGCTGAGAGCAGATTTTGACGTTTCAGCACTTTGGCTTGACAGGTAATGATGTCACCGCACTGGAGCAGGGAACAGAGGAATCTTGCTCCGTTGCACATTTCAAGCTCAAACTGTCAAAGTTCCCTTTTTCACTTCCAGCCCCGGTGCAGTTGACTTGCTGGGCTGTCGTGCTTTGATTCTTTGTGTTCTAAGGTGGATTTGATTGTGTTTCTGCGTTTGTACATCGCAGCATATTGGAATCCTTGACAGTCTTGTTCATATCCGGGCCTCCGGTGAGAAGAGATCCTTAACCTCAGACTGAATAAGAGCTACAGTATGGTACGATTCTACTGCAGCCACCTGGAGGAGACGGAAACCTCCTCAGAATGTAGACGGGTCCCGATCGGTTCCCCCCTCGACATCAAGCGCTCCTCAGATCCTCCTCCCATCTCAAACGATCCCCGATCGCCAAGACTGCGGAGCACAGAAACTGGAAGTGCGACAGATATTGACTTTGAGGGAAAAAACGGAAGAAAAAAATCTGTGTCCCCAGCGACCTCTGACACCTAATTACCGCACACGCAGGCCAACGAGCTGACTGGCCGACTCCACACACTGCGGCGAGCTGAGGGAGCACATTAGGGGCCGAGTCAGGGAAGCCTGGACTCAATGCGTGGACACTTTTCCAGCTTAATGACTTCAGGAGTGACTGGCGTGTCTGGAACCTGAAGTTAAACAAAAAAAGCAACGTCACGGCAGATATCATCATCGCGTCACCGACGGCTACGGACGCAAGGAACAGAAGACTGACAGACGGAGCGCCTAGCGGAACCAGCAGATCGTGATTGATGCACAGTTTAGTGAATGTAAATCTCATTAGACGGCCAAATTAACAGAAGCTTAATTAGCCCCAGAGGGCACGGGGGCGGTTGAACAGCATCTATGAGTGTTTAGGAGTGCAGTCAGGTGACGTTATGTGCTCCGGCGCCCTCGGCCCATTAGCTGTAATGGTGTAGAACATATTGGTGATTGGTGGCTGGCCAGAGAACGTTCTTGGCTGTCAGACTGGGATGGTTGCAAAAACGAGCCCTCCCTGCTGTGTGTGTGTGTGTGTGTGTACACGTGCTGGCCTCGCTCCTCCCCTCAGGGATTTCATAAACACGTCTGATCCAGATGTGACTTTCCCCCCCTGTCCTGTCAGCAGCCTCAGCTCTGTGCCATGAGTCCGGCTGCTAATGACACCAGGGGGTTCTTTAAAGCCATTTCCATGCAGCCAAGACTCTACTTAGTGGGACGTGTTGTGAAGGAAACGGCACATCTGGGAGGAGAAAGTGTGATTTCAGGCCTAATTATCCCAAAGCACAAACCCACACAGGAGCACTGCAGGTTCTGGGCTGATGCGGTATCAGCAGAGTTTGGTTCCTTATAATAACTATAAGTTGAAATACAAATTATTCATTACTAAAGCAACTTGGCTTACTTTTCCCAACTGTATCTATCAGCTCCTAGGAGCAGCGGGTTTATAAGAGCAGTGTAACGTGTGTGTGTGTCTAATGTGCCTTGTCCTCCTCCTCCTTAATCACAGCAGAGGATGTCCCATGATTATTAAATTCAATCCCATCTTAATCTAATACTGAGACGGGGCTCCGACAAATTAATAACCAACGTTTGATGGGCAGACATCAGATCGTCTGGTCTGAGTCTGATAGTGGATAAAGCCTGAGCGTGCTGCACCTGCTGGACGAGCCCCCGGCCTGATTCAATCAAACATCTGCCGTGGGAGGAGTCTCAACGCCGCCGCCACGTCTCCTGGAGCAGACGGTTTAATGTTCAACTCCATTCCGTTGACCATCATAAAAACAAATGAAAAGAGATGAAACGCAGCGTTGTGAAGCTTTGTTTGTGAGTGTGAGAGAGTGGGAGGGAGGGAGGGTTGGTTCAGTGTGCATGTGTGTGTGTGTGTGCCATTTGTCTTTCTCCAACACATCCTCTGATCTGTTGCCAGGGGCCTGAAGCTCTCCGTCCCTTTCTGCATCTCTCCTCACATCCTTCTGCACGCTCCCTGCTATTCCACGGTCCGTCTAGACAATAGCCACGGCCCCTTATCCACCTCACCAAACCATTACAATCGCAACAGAGATGCAGATAACCACCAGACCGCACGTGAGACGGGCTTAAGGTGAAACAACAGAGATGTCAGGATTATATAACACTGTCACGGTTAATTTTAGTATCTTCAGACACGGGCTGACACATTTAAGGTTTTCTGTATTGTTCGCTTGTGTGCGTGTGTGTGTGTGTGTGTGTGTGTGTGTGTGTGTGTGTGTGTGTGAGTGTGTGTATGGAGAGGAGGATGGAGCGAGGTAGAGAGAGAAGACAGGCAGTCTCCAGTGCTCCGTCTTCCTAGTGCTCCCAAATGGGTTGCTATGGAAACAGCTCCCAGAGACGGTGGTCTGGCCATTTTTATTTTGGGTCTCGCCGCCGACACCGCCTCCTCTTCAGACCAGCCGATAAGTCACAGGCGACCTCCGCCTCTGTCGTCCCCAGACCTCGTCGTGCGTCTCGCTCACTGTTCCTCCGACATCACATGTGGCTTCGTTAATTCGGCCCGGAACGATCCAGGATTTGAATCGCAGGAGGCTTCACACACTCGCCCATCGGAAGGGAGACACCGCTGTCAATATTTCATCTCCTCGCCTTTTTTTAACGGCCGCGACTCCGCCCTCGTGACTCAGATTTATATCTCACGCCCTCTTCCTGACACCAAAGTTAAACCCCCACTCTCTGTTTTTTACAACCCAATAAAAAACAAATGAGATAAGACTCGTTGGGGAAGATACGGCTTCCCCTTTTCCCAAAGTTCGGCCCCGCCCCCTTGATCCAACCAAATATTTTGATAAGGTTTTATGAAAATACTAATAAAAACCACAATGAGAAAATGAGGCAGGATTTTATGGGGACAGAAGAAGAAGAAGAGAGCGAGTGTCGACTTAAGGTGAAGGCAGCTTTACCGCAATGTTATGCAGAAGGTAAGAAGACATCACTCCTCGTTAACTCAACATTAGGACAGGCTCAATTTCACCTAGATACCAGTTTGCGGCAGTGTGAATGTTTGGGCGGTCTCGGGGAACATCGATCACGGGGAGAAGACTTGTAGGCCGCATCATCGCATTAAACCACCATTTAGAAATGAAACCCCCTCACGGAAGCTGAAGGACGGGGCGATGTACGTGAGAGGGGAAGGAGGCTCGGCGGAGAGAATGAGTAAGCTTCGCCCGTCAGTCCGCGCCAAAATAGCCCTTTAATTAAAAGCAGGGCGGTAATGAACACGTTTGGGAGTGTGATTAGCAGCTAATGCCCCTTGCTGTGATGGGCTGATGGGCTCTCCCAGCATGCCCTATTCTTTTACTGCTAAATGGAACATGCGACCGCAGCAACGCGCCAGTTAAGTCGCAGGGTTATAAAATGGAAAACGACTCGGCGCGGCCGGCGCTGCAGCGGAGGGCTGGCTGCGTTTGCGTAGCTTCTTGACGGGAGCAGTGTTCCGCGGTTCTTCCTTTTGTCCTTTGGTGTCGAGTTGCTTTGTCAGACATCCAAGTTAAGAAGCCCCGTTGGATCTGAGGAGACCTGTTCTCAAACACATTAGGTGTCTGTTGAAAGCTCATCAAGCAGCGCGGGCAGGAATCCAAACATCTGCCCTTTGCCAAAATGACGTTCAAACCTCTCCAAGTCCCCGAGTCGCGTTTTGTGTGTGTGTGTGTCTGAGATACAGTAATCCCCCTGTGGTCTGAGGGAGAATCTGAATGCGTTAGTGAGTCCACAGAGGAAGAGGAGATATGCTTGCATCTGAGTTGCGAAATCAGAGCCCTTTAAGTTCCCACTCAAACTTTTACCCAAGGTTGTTCAAAGAGTTTCACTGCAGAACTCTGGGCGGTAGGAATATGGGTTATCTTCAGTGTGCCGCTGAAGAGAAGAGAGAGCGAAGAGACGTCCCGCACACTCATCTTCAAGAACCCCTCACGAGTGTGTTAGAAAAGCACTCCAGTGTTTGTTTGGGCCGAGCGGATACATCTGAGGGCTTTTGTGTGGATTTTCCTCTTAAACTATTGAGAGCTGTGTGGCGCTGTTCCTTCGGCAGCATTGCCAAAGGTGTGTGTGTGTGTGCGCTTGAGAAGGATTGCCGTACCTTCCAGAAGTTGTCGACCTTGCCGTAGACGAGCGACTGATTCTGCCGCTTGATGTCATCGATGTGCCTGATGTCGCTGGCGTTCAGGTGCTGCTCCACCACAAAGCCCAGGAAACTGTTGTCTGGAGTGTGAGCTGCAGTGGGAACAATGGACACACACACACACACACACACACAAAGCAGAGATTAATATCACTCTTAGGGATTAAAAAGAACACGTTACACACTCTCTAAGGCCTCACTTCACTCTGGACCCGAGAGGAAACCGAACACTCGAACGAGTCAACGAGCAGTTTGGGAGCAAAAGAAAGGAAATGAATGAAACCAATTACATCACAGGAAATGCAGTTCTGTTTAAAACATCAAATTGCAGCATTAAGCATTGTTCAGTGCTCGCAAAAGAGGAACAGGAACAGTTGCGCAACCAAGAGGATTGTTGTTTTTCCTTCTTTGTTTTTTCTGTATTGCCCAACGATGGCTGGTTACTATAGGAACCACCAGACGAGTAGGTGAAATCTGCAGAAACTGGCTGCTTTCTACTTCACAAAACAAACCTAAGGATGTAGATTCCGGGCTGAGGGGGCGGGGGGGGGGGGGTGCGGTTGGTGAGGCTCGGGTTGCAAATCTACAGAGGCTTTGATTCTCCGTGATCTAATTAATTCTTAAAAGTAGCCGCGGGGCGTGAGCGCGACCACACGAGCGAGAGTGAAGAGCGAGGTCGCACGGGAGCAGGAGGTGTTTCGGTTCAGAGCTGTGGTTTTGTAGTGTCGGAGCCCCGGGGAGCCGCTGCGGTCAGCCATCCCCGATTATACCAGAGGAGAGGAGAGGAGAGGAGAGGAGGAACCAGAGCCAAACAATCAGTAACTAATGTTGATTTGAGGAATTACGGGCAGGAGCCATAAAACTCCGCCACAGTTGTCTCGTTTCCTCGCGCTGACATCAAACAGTAACGCCCGCTGTGTAAATGTCAGAGGGATCAAACAGAGAACGTCCCTTTTTCTAACAGATATAAAACCTGACAGGTAATGAGTTAGGGGCGTATTTACCGAGGTGTGGACAGTTGGGGCTGTCTAATTATCTTACAAACTCAATAAAGCGGTGGGTGAACAGCTGTGTTATCCACGTAGGTGCGCTGTTATCCCAACGGTTCATATTCAACCGCCACAAACACCCTGTGGACTGATGTGACCCCACGGAGGTTTAGAGAGTGTGAATGAAAGCCTGAAGACAATGGTAGAAGGACGCAGCGTGAAAGTGTGAGTGTGTTTGTGCTGAACGCTGTGTTTTGAAGGGGTGTTGGCTGGAATGTGATCTTTCCCACCCAACCAACAACACAATGTTTGTTCTCTCTTCACTTACTCTACCAGCTCGGCATACAAATCCTTAGGCAAACAGAGATATTGATCAGGGAAAGAGGGAATTCTACACCTTATAGCGATCCTAATTCAGACGAGAGAGAAAAGGTGAATAAATGAGAAATGTATGGGCTTCTATCTCTAATCGCGTTAATGGAATGTTCTTCACCCAACTTATCAGATAAGAGGCAAAGTATCTTCAGATGAGACTGAATGAACTTCGCACCCCGGGAGCGAAAACAATCTCCATGTCTTGCACTCAAATCCACTCTGTGCCTTTGACTTCTTCCCTCTGAACAATATAAAGTGGGACCTTTCACCCACTGAGCGCCGTTCACTCGGTGGTACACACACACACACACACACACACACACACACACACACACACACACACACACACACACACACACACACACACACACACACACACACACACACACACACACACACACACACACACACACACACACACACACACACACGTGGGGCAAAGCAATGGAATGTGGGTGTAGGTGTTTGTGAAGACGTCGCAAGAACTGCGTTGAGTGTGGGTGTTGACAGAACACACACACAAAAGAGAGGGAATAACGTTTCAAAGGATTGCAAAATGAATCAATATTGACCGGAGCTCCTTCAGACCGCATCCTGAAGTGCTAACGTGACGATCCCAGGCGCCGGGACCAGGATGTAGGACACTTCAACTGACAAGACTAACCGGCCGTTAGTTAGTTTGCCTTGGTCGTTCGCGGAAAAACACACGGACCGGGACGAGGTTTGCTTTGCAGAGGCGACCGGATCGACTTTGTTTGGATGGGAGTCGATACGGTGTGGAAGAGGATTCAGGCTGGGTTCTTTCTTTCTTTTTTTTTTAACTCTTTCTCTGCCCCGGCCATCCTAAGCAAACCTTTAAAGATCGACTCTTCCGGCCTTGAAGGTTCTTACGTGGCACAAACAGATCTCACACACACACATGGATTAAACTACAGGATTGTGTCTCTGATATTATCAATCAAACCTTAACGGGCGACGTGAAGGATGGAGAGGTCAACAGCGTGCTTGGCGAGGCTTCACAGATAAAGATAAACCGTATCTGCTGCCATGTTCAACCTCTGACCGGCATTAATCATCATTTCATGTCAGGGATTGAGGATTAAGATGCACGGCCACACACGCAGGGAATTATACAAACAAAGACAGCAAGATAACATCTAGTATACTGGATGGTGTATAAGCCGCACGTCCTGTCACCTTATATTCAAACGTAACAGAAGGAGGAAGAAGATAAGAGGAAGTAGGATAGTTCACTTTACATCATCATTCCTTTTTTTGAGCATTTTTCAGTTTGAAATTCTGTAGTCTGGTCTCACAGCTCCTTAGGTCTTCACGGCTTCCTTATTTTCAGTGACTTGTGGTGGGAAACAGAGCCGACACACACTGAGATACACATCACACTCAGACACAAATAGCCCAGAGAGCCCAGAAAACACACCCTGCTCTGCGCTGAATGAAATAGATTAATGTGGTCAATTTGGGCCGTGTCTCGTCTTATTTGCCAGAAGCCACGCGCTCTCCGTTCCCCAAACCAATGATTTATGGAGCTCTGCCTAATCGTAACAAACGGACCAATCTGAGTTGAGGATGAATTAGTCACTGCCGCCTGGTTTGTCCATCCTTACGTTGGACACTCAGGTAGGTGAGAGGATAAACTGCCAAACAGCGGCTGACGCAAACATTCGGCCTCCGCGTGACTGAAATGTCCTCGAGCGGTAAATTCCCTCCTCTGACCTGAAAAGAGCACATCTGCTAAGACACACACACACACACACACGGTGCTAGTGTGATATGTGAATATGACGTATGCTCTCATCACGCATGGCGGTGATACAGTCAGCTTCTATGTGCTCTGGCCTGGAATCCCAACAAAGGAGCAGCTCTCTCTTTCTTGTGGCTGGAAGCGGTGCCATTTTGTGGTTTTAACACTTGGCCGGAGCACGGTGCACTTGTTTCACTCCAGATATCATCTAACCTAGCGACTCTTAACTGGATTTCCATGCAAAGCCCCCGTGTCTTATGAGAAAGACATACCCTGTTCCCGGGACAAAGGCTCCATTCAGGTGCCGTGGTTTCCTGGACGGTTCCTGGCTTCGCCTCGTCAGACGGGACCGCCGGGGTAACATTTCCACTTTCTCGCGGGGGAGAAGGTCAATACGCGGGGGAGGCTGCCTCATTCTCTCCACCTGACCCTTTTGCATGCACTCCAAACCACCAACCACCCTGCCACCTCATGTGATACACTAACAAAGCAATCAAAGCTGTGTGAAAGCTCATGGCAGAACGTAACTGACCTGTGCCTGACCTCCGTCTAATGCCTGGTTCACATGACCAGATCTGACATATCTGATGTTAGACATGATAAAGTCAATGTTTTGCTCCTCTGGTGTGTAAGAGTAAACACACTTCAGACAGATTCCACAGCCAAGTCTCTCAAAACTGGAAATTCCACAAGAAAAGTGACGGACGATTAGAGGGAACAATTAGTGACGCAAACAAAAAAGGGGAGAGTGAATGAAGTCATGGAACACGTTGCAGTCAGCACACCGCTCCGATTGTCTTGTAGTGCCTTGTAATCTGCTCCACAGGAAGTGTTTCTGTGGTAATCAGCCCAGATTCTGATCAGCATCACATGATTTATGCTGTCGGAAGGATTTTTGTTGTTGGCAAATTGACTTCATGTGGTTACGAACAGAACAGGAAACCTTCTAAGAACAGCCTGTGATGTTACTATGGAGATGAGACTGTACATCATGCGGTGAGGAAGGAAATCTTCTGCCAGATCATTTATAAATCGCGCACTTAGTATTTGGAATGCGGAGGAATGTTTCAAACAGGATACTGCGTCAACAAATCCATTTTTTCCAAAAATCCAGGCTGTTGACTTACGGAACATGGTGTTGAACTGCTGCGGGTTAAGGTTCCACTTCCCCCAGGGGGTCTTATGGCCCTTCGATTGTGCGTAGTGGGCGTGGTTGAACTCGGGCTCCGTCCCAAAGGAATCCAGCACCCTCAGCATGCACCTGTGAGGTACAGAAACACACACACACACACGTTAAAGCTTTAACAGATGTGTGACAGAAAGCCTAAACTAAACATTACATCTTCCGAGCACGTTTACTCTGGCTCCTGTTTAAATCAATGAAAGCCATCATCGTTATTATACATCAACGCGGTGCAAACAGAGCGCCGATGTTATATCACACCGTTCGCAGCGTGTGCCCACAATTACCGATACAGAGCAAAGGTGGCGTGCGGCTCTATCCGGCCCTGCGGAGACGTAGAGCTGAGGATGAGCTGAGGATGAGCATCACGGCCGACTCAAAGGTCACGGCCACATGATTAATTAAACGATGAGCTGGACAGAGAGCGCCAGATGCGGGGAAACATTCACTCCTGACCTTTCGCTCGCTAACTACCTCGTCACATCACACCGTCTCCCGTTTCTCCTGAGGCGGCTTGATTGCGTCCGCTCCGCCCCTCCGTTTCCCACCTGCTCTTTCCTGTGACGTGAGGCGAGGGCCGATGGAAACTGCTTTTTACCGTTTATAATTGGAGATGCAGGCTCGTGTCAACCTGTTGCTGTTGCTGTAGCTGTGAATCTCTCTCTCTCTCTCTCTCTCTCTCTCTCTCTCTCTCCCTCTCTTTCTGTCTCTCTCCATCCCCTCACCCCCTCACCCCCCCCATCTGCTCCTCTCTCCTCTGCTCTCCTCTGCTCTTTTACGAGTGTGTTCCCCCTCCATCCTTGGCTCTTGCTTGTCTTGATTGCAACAAATCTTAAATTAATGAGCCGGTTTTACCGAGCCACCCTGACTCTGAGGAGAGAGAACATCCTCAGGGGCAAATAAAGTTATGAGAGTGTTCGAGTAAAGTATGTGCTGTGATTACACTCCAGCTCGTGTCAAAGTACAACACTGAACATAAATCACACTGATAAGGAGCCAGGTGGAAATGTATGCGTCTGCACGCACATACATGCAGGCACATCTGTACCTACAACGTTCCCTCCCTCTCCCCCTCTCACTCTCTGTCTCTCTCTCCCCCTCTCTCTCCGTCTCTCTGCTTGTGTCTTTGCCCAGGCAGATGCACTGCAGATGGCTGTGTGAACTGCGAAAGAGCTCGGCAAGAGGAGAGAAAGCTTGAAAACATGTTTGCCACGAGGAAACTTGAGGAAAAAGGAGAACAACAACATTTCCACCTGCTCGGGAGAAAAACAATCCTCCTCAACAGATGGGCCGTACTGTATGGAGTCGTACGCAAACGAGGCTGAGGTGAGAATTGTAGCATTTGGGGGGACATACGGTGATGGCGATGGGTTGACAGCGAGCATCTCAGGGGCTGAGGACAGAATGAGGGAGGAGCTGAAGCTGCTCAGCTCAACACGTAAACACAGGAAAGCGTGTTAACAGTGTTTGTTTTTAGGTTTTACTGCATCTATTTATGGAAGAGGACAAGCACTACCGCACTACTTCAAGCTCAGACTAAAGCACATACACACACACAGACACACACACACACACACACCAAACAAATTGTTTGAAAAAGGAAATGAGAGGAGAATGGAAATAGTCATGAGAACAAACCCGTGTGTGTTTGTGATTCTGAGAACAGGAAATGCAAAACTGTGACATCCAGACTGTGGTGGATGTAAACACTGATGGTTAATCATTTCATATCTGCGGCCCAGCTGTACTTCAGTAGTCAGCAGCGACTCAGAGGGAACAGGTTATCGCCGGCACATTTCCCGGAGTCTCGCTGATGCAGATGAAAGCGCGACGTCTCGCTCTGATTAAGTTACTGGACTGGAAGATTCAATTAAACAGAACGATAGCCCGGCGGTCGGCTCGAGTTTATACCTGGAGAACAAAGCCTAGCTGTATCACCATTCCTGCAGAGTAGTAAGAAGCTGGATGATATAGTAAGACTGATAACAAGAAGCCCAGGGCAACAATAAAACACATTAATCACTCCCTTTCCCCCAAAACACAAACCACACACAGACACAAAAAAGGAACAATAATGGAACAATTTAATGCTTGTTCACATTTGGAATCTGATATCCGAACAACTGTAAGCACCGGGCTGAGATGAGTTCAGATAGTTCAGCCCTGCCTCACAGAAAGTTCCAGAAGTTGAAGAATTTGAGACTCTCAGAGGCCAAAGAGGCCAATGATATAATTAACTCCTAAAGGGACTCGGCGAAATAAAAGACACTTCGGGAGGCGCGGGGATGCAGGGAGGGAGGGTGATGACAAAAAGACAAGAGCTGGGAAACCTTTGTGCAGTGAAAGAGTCTGAACTCTCTGACAGTCCTCCTTAAAGAGCACCTCCAGCTCCGACGGAAGTGCTGGGCAGAATTACTGCATCTGGACGGTTCGGGAATAAAGTTGAATCAGTTTCCTCAGGGCACTCGGTGAGCGGATGCAGTCTGAGGTGTTATGTCGCAAACGGACAAAGCCCGGTGACAGGCACAGGGAACCGAGAGGCCCATTAGTGGCCCAGACTTATTGTTCCCTTTCTTTTCCTGTCCACCGGAGCTGATGAGAGCTTTCTCAAAAACAAAACCAAGAAGGCCTCAGCCACCGCTCTCAGTGGAGCAATCAGACACGGAATAGAGCTGCTTGGGTCAAACATTGCAGACAACAGAAGCTACTTCGGTGTTTAGGGAAATGTTGCTGATGTGTGAGGCTGAAAATAGAACGCATTGTTCCGCCAAATGCCAAACAAAAACTAGTGTAAACCCAAAGTGACTCCAGCTTGCAAGAGAAGCCATTAAAATCACAGATAGCATCGATTCCACAATTGTAGAGAGGCCGATTCAAGTCACAGGAACTATTGTTGCTAAAAGGTAAAGGTTTGAGTTTATACTGATATTTCCACTGTGACATGTTTTCATTGTACTTACTGGTAGTGAACCCAGGAAGGTCCCAGTGTCTTCTTAAACTGGGTGAGGCCGACGATGTCAATGTAGATGAGCTCGACCACCTTGTCCCCCTGAGTGGGACAGCTGGATTTGTTCCCCATCACCTTGCGCATGATCCTAGGGAAGAAACGTTTGCCGTCAAGAAACAATTTTAATTTGACAAAAGCAATCCAGACATATAGAGGAAGGAGCCGTCCGAGATGTGGCAGTGACTGTTGACCATTGATGCTTTTTTTTTGGGGACTGATCTTCTTCTTGAAAGCCAGTGGCTGCGGCCAAACACAGCAGGGGGGGGCAGCCACGGTTAGATCAGGCTTTGACACGATTAAAGTCATCAATGTCAGGGTGAAAAGTACCAGTACCATCGCCTCTGGTGCAGCTGCAAGAGGGGATTTAGTGAGAAGATTCTGTTTTTCTAAGACTTGTGAATTATCTACAGTTAAGAGCTGACTAATGCATCCAATTGGAAACATGTTTTGCAATTTGAGGCGAGAAAAGCTGGCATTTCCAATCGCCTGCCTTTGGAAATGTGCTGAATTGGGGTTTATCGTGGCGCGTAAACGCTGCTGCTGCGGCGGCGGCGGCTGAGTGATGAGGAGGGTTTACACGTGCAGGAGATAACTCAGACACACAAACCTGACGCACGTGTCGGGACGGACCACCGGCCCTAGTGTCGGGAATCAAAAAAATTGACCTGGTGATAATTGGATCGTAATTTTTGTGAAGCCGACCGTGAGTGTGGACCGTTAAAAAATGTAATTACTGCCTTAAACCTGTCAACAGGAAGTAAAAGAGCTAGACACGGTGGAAAGAGTCAGAGCAGAAGTTCACATCCCGCTTGATATCACCGACACGCCACCCGTGACATAATCTTTACGACTGAACAGAGAACAGGAGTCTGCATTCAAATTCGGCTTGGGTAACACGCTACAGCTTTCGGTAGCAGGCAAACAAGTCAGCAAATACACCCAAGGGAGACAACTTTGCTTATCATCAGTCAAATAACCTCAGGCAAATACCTAACAGGGATATGTTGACTAACCTGGAGATCAGGACGCTTTCGGTAACATTGAGGGAATTATTTCATTTATAAAGCGGACCAGGTGAGCACACCGCCTTTGTCTTTACTACAGGTTGCGTGTTTGATTTTAACAGTATTATATTAAATGTTTGTTGCTACTGACTCTTTCAGCTCAGCCAGGGAGGCGGAGATGCGAACGTCGTGGCCCAGCAGGTACAGCGCGGTGATGAGGTCGCTCCACTGGACCAACTCGCCGAGGGGGCCGCCGCTGAAGGCGTTCTCTGCTATCTTGAAGCCCGACTCCTTGGTCAGGAGGCCCAAGTGGACCAGGATCTGATGGAGATAGAAAAGAGAGTCTGTCTGTGAGATGTAACAGAGATATCTAAGGTTAAGGGACTAATAGGTAAGACATCTGAAACACCCTCAAACCTCTCCTTTTGTAGATAAATGAACACCTAGATATTAAAAATAGACATGAATACAAACTAAAGAAGAGCTTTTCTTACGGCACCTCGCCTGCACAGCTTTCTCATTAGAACAGACTGAGACCTCAAGTTAACTAAGGGACTTTCCTTGTGCAAGCATTCCTGTAAATGATCCTGTAGAGCATTGCAGTAAGAGAACAGGCTGACACACACCCATGCACACTCTCACACTCTCTCTCATATACACACACACACACACACACCCTGACAAGGTGTTCTGAACACCACGTTTCACAACAGGAGCAAGGACGTAACACCAGGCTTCCTCTGAAGCCACGGAACACGTTTTTCCACTGCTGAAAGCCTGCGAGCCGCAAAAATTCATGGATTAATATGAGCAGATTAATATCCAGAAGGGATTAGGGACTGAAATAAAAAGCCACGCTGGAAGTTGACTCTTGCCAGTGGAAAAGGGCTCTTTCTTTAATTATAGGCTGGACAGACAGACAGACAGAAGGACAGACAGACAGGTGAGAAGGCTTCTTTTCCTCTGTGCCTGTGTGTTGCCACAGGTGATGCAGCTTTGCATCAGCACACAGGTGTCATGGGAATGTGAATTATTAACGAGGCAGGTGGAATGTGTGTGTGTGTGTGTGTGTGTGTGCATTATTCAGCGACGTGAGCCGCGACCACCTTGGCACACAATGGAGTATCCATGTGAACATGTCTCACCACCACCCTCATTTCCCCCAGCATGAGGGTGCGATTGACTGAATGGGTGTGTGTGTGTGTGTGTGTCAGGACAGTTCAGATGCTGCATTCTTGAGGCTGTTAACCTCGTTTCACTTCTCATCATCTGCCTTTACCTTCTTCCTCCGACGCTTGGCCAGGTTCTGCTTGCCGGCCAACGAGTGTACTGCGCCGACCCACGGCTCGGCCATGCGCTTGATCCTCAGCATCATCCAGCGGAACTCCTCCCTCTGCGACATGACGCGGTGAAGCTCCTCAAAGCTGGTGCGGATATCCGTCTGGACATGGGGAAACAGCGGGACAGGGTGTCAGTGTGAAGGCTGGTGCTGGTTTCTGCATTTATGCTGCTTCCACATGGACACAAAGCTTCAAAACTGACACATCTCTCCAAAAGAATACAGTGCACTACGACTCAAACATGATATTTTACGACGCGGTGACTACTAACTGCTTTATTATGCTTTGGTCTTCTGCCTCTATGGCCTCGTCCCAAAGCGATGGTTAAAATTTCATCTGATCTAATACAGAATTGCAATATTTATGACTCCAAATTGCCAAAGGCTTGTTTTCTCAGAGTAAATACAGAATGTTGGGCCATCCATGAGGAGAGGAGAGGAGGAGAGGAAAGGAGGAGAGGAGTTTAGGCTCCTGATAATTTCACTTATTGATCCAGTAATCTATATTTGTAATCTCTATACTCCATCACGTCTGTGTGGAAGTATAAGAGAGACGGGAAGGAGCAATCGAAATTGTAAATCCTCCTCAATCCCAACTGAAAATAAATCTATCAATAATTCACAATTCATCCAATTTGATATGGAGGAGTTGAGATTATACATTAGTTTAAACCAAATGTAAAGTAATGAATCTTCTGAGCGGTTTAATGTCGGCAGGCTGACTTGATGGAGCGTCGCCAGGCCAACCGTGCTGGCGTATATATGGAGTATGGCTCTAGAATCCATGACAAGCATTTTGAATAGATTCATCTGTTTTAATGGAGTAATTGATTACAGTCCATTAACGGTGACAGCCCCGCGGGAGTTACGGCGCTCTTGCTGATACCACCTTAAACTTAACAAAGACTTTTCAAGGACCTGCATACTCGGTGAGAAGATCAGCAAAAAAAAAATAAGGGAGAGGAGGTGAGGGAACGCAGCCCGGGAAGACAAAGAGCAGAGGAGAAGCCGCGCCGCCATTAGCAGCTGCTAAGGTGCCTGAAACAAGGCAGCTCCGTGGCATTAGCATCCCTCATTGCGACAGGAAATCACTTCCTCAGACTGAACCTATTAAAATCTTGGCCTGAATTAAAATCTGGAAAGCCTTATCAAACGGCATCTCAGCACCACTGAGGGCTCAGCGCGGTTGATGCATCCAGAGAGGGGATGAAGAGTGCTTAATATTGATCCTTCACCGGCACAGGGAGGGAGGGAGGGCGGGCGGGCGGGTTGTGTGTGTGTGTGTGTGTGTGTTTTAATGCGATGCTACTGTGGACTGCCCGCAGGCCCGCAGGCCGAGGGAAGCATCCTGAGAGGGATTGTAGTGAGATGCCGAGCTTGCAGGGCCGGGAGATCATTATTCCAGATATGTCCCCCGGTCCCGTCACTTCCAGCTTTGGTCTATGAGAATTGAGGGAATCTCTTGTGCCATGGAGTCACGCAGAGTCTCAGGCCGCCTGCTCCTTCGCTGCCATGTTTTTAGTATAGGATTATATATACCTGTCGGAAACAACCCCTCCAACTTTGCTCTGCTCCCATGACGACGACGCCTCGTAAAAATCAATTTTCTTCGGGGACTATCTTTCCTGACAACTAGAATAAACAGTGTATAAGAACGCGCCTGGCACCAGGTGTATTCGTGGAGTTGGAGTTTGTCGTGTCATTTCCTGCTGTAGTGTATAAATATGGTGACATTACAAAGGATGTTGGTGCAGAACAGGAAGATTCTTACCACAAGGTCTGGGGCCGACATTCTCACCTGTCTCCTCCTGTCCATCTCTTCATGCAGAGACTTTGTCCTCCAGGGCAGGCGTGGACACCAGTTCTCCACCTATCCCAACACACCCAAAAACACCAACACGTGACTTTGGCGTATCGCTTTAAGACTTTGAACACACACACACACACACACACACACACACACACACACACACACACACACACACACACACACACACACACACACACACACACACACACACACACACACACACACACACACACACACACACACACACACCGCAAAATCAACTAATGCCAATAGCTGTGGTTAAGCGCGAGGCCTCGTTAGCGCCACAAACCTCAATAGAAAAATACGTCAGCGTTACGACTGCCCACATTGTAAAACCGAAGCTGGGAAACACACACACACGCACACAAACACTGTTCGTGGGAAAACTGTGTCGGTGTCAAACATATGCCACGCTGTTGTTTGTGGGCACAGCTTGCCTGCGTCTGTGTGACACTGACACACCTCTCTGTCATAACACTGAGAGGGTGATGTAAATGAAGCGTCCCTCCTCTGCTGCTTCGTGTCCTCGTGTCCACAGACGTCCTTGCATGTACGAATGATGAAAAGTGGCTTTGCGTGTGTTCTGCTATCTTAGCGAAGGCTTAAGTCAGCAAAATGCCAGGAATGAAGGACGGATGTTTATCCTCTTTTTCAAAACAGCATTTACCCTGCACACACACGTACGCACACACACCACCCTGACCTCAAATAGCACACATCAATCATGATATGTTGCCCTCTGCGGTTTGCCGCTCAGCAAGGTTAACGCGATGGTGGATGAGTATGAATTATACATGGCAAAAGGTGTGTATATGAGCATGAGCATGAGTATATAGAGTGTGTGTGTGTGTGTGTGTGTGGGTGTATGTGTGCGAGGGCTACTCTTAACAGATGAGACAGATGAGACGTTTCTAAATGGAAATACATGCATATTACCATGGCGACTGTGAGATCACGTGACTACTGAGTGGAGGCTGAGGATTGTTATGCTGGTACTAGAGAGAGAGAGAGAGTGAGAGATGGAGAGAGAGACAGAGATATAGTGAGAAAGAGACAAAGTGAGAAAGAGAGTGAGCGTGAGAGACGGAGAGAGTGAGTGAGAGACGGAGAGAGTGAGAAAGAGACAGAGAGAGAGTGAGTGAGAAAGAGACAGAGTGAGAAAGAGAGAGTGAGAGAGAGAGAGAAAGAGAGAGTGAGAAAGAGACAGAGTAAGAAAGAGAGAGTGAGAGTGAGAGGCAAAGAGAGTTAGTGAGAGACAGAGAGAGAAAAAAGAGAGAGTGAGAAAGAGACAGAGAGAGTGAGAAAGAGACAGAGAGAGTGAGAAAGAGACAGAGAGAGTGAGAAAGAGACAGAGACAGAGAGAGAAAGAGAGTGAAAAAGACAGAGAGACAGAGAGAGAGAGAGACAAAAAGAGTCTATCCATCTGTTTTCACTCCTTATTGTTGTAATAATATTATGTGTGTTTCCATCTGCTTTGTCAATAGAAGAGGTCCTGGCTAAAGCTCACAGTAGCATTGAACGTATCTGAACTGAGCCCACAGAGGGAAGCTCTGCTGCTCGGTGTCAGGCCTCAGCCTCTGGGTTCCCTCTTAGTTCTCTGCTACGCTTTTGGGGTTCAAATACAATATTCATGACAGACGAGGAGGGAGAACTGCAAAAAACACCTATGTTAAGAATTCATTCAGTCTCACTCAGTGCTGACATCACACACTCTTTACGATACGGTCTTTAGAGTTTACAAAACCACACTTCTGCACGGATACTGAAGGGAGACGATTTCGTAAACCACAACTTGTTCGGGACAGAAAGTGTCTAAACACAGGTCACCCACTCTGACAGCGCGAAAGCTGTGAATTAAAGTTCCTTCGCTTAAACACCGGAAAAAAACAAAGGAATGTTTCCATTCCAAATGTTTCTGCATTCTGACTTCACTCTGAACAAATGACCAAAATTCCTTTTGACATTTTTGCAATGTATGAAGAGAGATCCATAACTAAACAAGAAATATGAAAATTGACAGCTGTGATCTCAGCTGTGATCTCAGCTGTGATCTCTCTCTCTCTCTCTCTCTCTCTCTCTCTCTCTCTCCCCCTCTTACGGGATGGAAGTCTCATTTAAATGATGCGTTTCCCTGGAAAGGACGTTGTGTGTAGTCTGTAAAACCTGTTTGGAAGCCGGTTTCTCCAGAGCAAACTGAATTTATGATTCATTTCACTGTTGTATGAAATCCAATACGCGTTGCTGCAACACTTTGCTACAGGGTGGTAACGTTTGATTTTCCAGGTCTCATCAGGTATAAAGCGCATGTCTTTCCGCAATCTTAATTATATTCATATAGTCTGATTCAAAGTTTTTTAAGACTTTTGGCCATGTGGGGTCGTCTGCCAAAGAGAGATCATGTAAAATTAAAGGTGTCAAAGTGTCCCGTGAAGAAACGTGAGTGGTCCTACGTTAGTGCGCTTCAATAATGGACGAGCTGGCCTCTGCCGCTCTGGCTTGTTTAGATACAGAGGCAGGACTGCAGAGTCACTCCACATCTTCAAAAAGCTCCTCGCCTTTCACCCCTCCCTCCCCACCAACATCTATTTCCTCTTTCTCTCTTCCTCTCATATCTTCCTTGTCAGGCTGGCTGTAATTTGCTCTCATTAAAAATGAAAGCCCCCTACACCTTTTCTTTGCTCTTATTTTTAGCTATTCATCCGTATGTGATCGCTCTCGGGTTACAGGGATCTTGTCAGGCTGCTCGGCACTGAACCTTGTATTTCTCACCGAGGGCTGCCTGCTCTGCCGAGTTGGTGATGTATGAATTGCAGTTTTTGCTTTGCTCCTGTTACACTGACAGTGAGTCACTGCAGATAAGAAGGACTAGAAGAGGAGCTAAATAACTCCAGGAGGAGCAGTAAAATGGGAATGTTCCCATTATGGTTCATCTTTTGAAGATGAACGCTAATATTTTACACTGAAGTTGATCTTCACTTCATCTATAAATTAGGCTATTGCAGTTTCCCCAGTTTTATTCTCCTCACACTAGAAAAAGCCTCTCAAGACACACACACTCTCCACTTGCAACACATTCTTAACATTTGTACAAATACTTAATTAAAGAGCTAAATTAATACGACAAAACAATAACAGCAGCTTCTGTCTTTGTGTAGCTGCAGGCAGAAGGCACTTACAATTATTTAGATTATTACGATGAGCGAACAATACCGTTTATTGTATTAGCACACACACACACGCATGCTGTACACTCACCTCGCTTAGGTAGATGAAGAACGAGCACGTGGATCCATCCACACCGTACTTGCCGTAGCAGGAGTCTGAGCGCCACATCTCCTTCATCCACTGAGGAGGAAGAGGAGGAGGAGAAGGCAACATTAACTCATGACTCAAACACACACAAACACACACTGGATACCTCCACATATTCCCCTTTGGGACTCACTAACCGACGCTTTGGAAAACATTTTCATCCCAACAATGCAGCTCTTTGTTTGAATGCGGAGGGCGTCAGGTGGACGGTGGCGTTTTGTGCGCAGGTTGTGAAGCTGACAGAGGAGACAGTTTCCCATTTGAAGAAGCCGCAGAACAGAAGCTGCTTAGAGAGGAGTTCACAGCATCGCCCGGCATATTCTGGACTCTCTCTCTTACTGCTTGGAGGCAGGACTGTGCTTAAAGGTCACTGCTACGAAGCCCGGCGCACTTCTGGGGCGGGAAATAAATGAGAAACGATTTCTTCTTCAGCTCAAGAGTCCAAAGGGATGACAGCGAGGTCGTTCTGGAGCTACAGTATAGTCTAGTGTGTAAATATGGGAAATACAGTAGAGGAATGTGAAAAGGATACTGCTGACTAAATGCAGGCACGCTTAGCCAGCCGTCGGTTGAATAACTTCAGGTTGTGTAAAGGATAAAAGATGGGATATCAGTGTCTTCACCTGAGGGAGTTTGTGTGTAATGAGATAAACAGGTGTCAAAGCTCCTCTGAGACGATTCACCGCAGGCAGACTTTAGTGTCTTTGTCTTTTTCCTTTGAATACGCCCAATGAAATACGACACTGACGACGTATTAAAATAAACAAGTTCATAGCTTTCCATAGGGAGGCGGAGCCGAGGGGCCGCCCATCAGAGAGGATTGGCGGGTGAAGGCATGTCAAATGAATTAAGTCCTATTTCTGTTTAAATGACAAGCTGAAAAGTCCATAAAAGGGAGAAAATGGAGATGTCAGATGTTACAAAGGCCGGGCTGTGTGATGATTAGGGAGAGACACTGTGGATTACGGGCACAGTGACAAGAAGGGGGCCGACCAGGAAACCGTGAGGAGTTGTGTTGAATATAACCCACAGCCAGAAGCCAGGGACGGATCCTGTTTCTCTCCTGAAAAAACATGCAAATACAGGTGAAATAAGAGCTCAGTGTGTCTGTGTGTGTGTGTGTGTGTGTGTGTGTGTGTGTGATAGTGGGCTGTCTGTGGAGCGAAGGCTTTGGCATCGCCTGGCACCCGGGCTGGACACGCCGACAGTATCATCGGAGGATTGAACAGATGGTGTGTGTGATAGTGCCCCTATCAGCTCCACCGAGACCAAAACAAACACACACCGAATATAAAGAGACAATGATTTGAAATACTGCTTGCGTTTGCGTCCGTCGAGTGTGTGGCAGCTCAAAAGCAAATGGGCGGTTTTCTCATCCCGCAATATAAAGATCAGAGGTCAACATGCAGCAATGAATCATGATATGCAGTCAATGTACATATGACCCCGACTCAAAGACTTCAGGGAGTGCTTCCATTACCCAGTTTTCAATTTGTAACATTTGCAGATTGCAGGGCAGTGGAAACCCTGCTGGGCTCTCAAATCTGTTGCCAGCACCTGCGGTTCTGAAATATTGTGTTCCACTTCACATCAACAGAGCATAAAAGTGTATTCCTGATGCCGTGGTTCAAAGGTTTAAGTGGTGATCTGTATGCGCTCAGTGTGCACGGTGCAGTGATGTTTTCTCCCTCTGAATTTCTTTTGGTTCCAAACCCTCTTGTTCAACCTCGATGAAGAGGGGAGGCTGAAGTCAAGGGAGTGAGAAAAGGGGGGTAGGCTTAGCTTTGTGTCAACATGTGATTCACCTTCAGCTTGCCCTCGCAGTGAGGATATCCATCCAGAGGCGGCAGCTCACACTTCTCCTGGGCTCCGTTTAGGAGGTCTGGAGAGAGAGAGAGGGAGAGGGAGGGAGAGGGGGATAGAGAGAGAGAGAGAGAGTGAGAACTCAATAAGGTCAACTGAGTCGACATGGGAGTCTTTCAGTGTTTGCGGCTTGCACAGCTTGTGTCAGCGTCACACAGGAGTTGCATATTTGAGCAGCCACGCACACACACACACTCACACACACCGACACACCCGTTAGTACACATTTGACAACACCAAAACAGAGTGTTAATGAGATCCATCTTTCTGTGGGTGGCAGAGGAATGTTGTAACGTCCGCTTAAAAAAAACCCATGACCTCTAAAAATGCCTACAGGGAGCGACGACAGGCTTCCAACAAATGTTATCAGTGCTTTCCAAGTCGCCCGGCAAGAAAAAGTTTGGATAGACCGCAGCAGTGTTACAACTCTTCCCATGACTTCATCATGGGGGCAAACGGGGGAAAAGGTTGAGTTGGATGTGTGAGTGAGAAACGACTGTAAGCAATCGGAGTGCCATCACGAGCAGAATGGGACAAACGTGCGTGACTGCTCACTACAAGCTGCTCTTTGTGTGTGAAAAACAATAATCCAAACCAGATGGAAGCGAGCTGGTCGGCGCTGCAGCCAGTACAGCTGCGCTGTTCGCTGCTCCATCCAAAACCCCGCCGCTTCGCCAAGCAGTTTTCTCGGTCGCGTCGTTGAATAATTAGCGCTCAGAGTTTCGGTTAATCAAGCTTTCCTAATTGACTATAATGACTCTTATCGCGGCAAAGGCATCGCCGACGAATTCAGGTCAGACGCTGCGCAGAAACCTTCACTGCTGTAATAACCGGGATCCAATTAATAACGTTATGGACCGGATAGAAATTATAGAGATAAGACAAACAGTAGCAGAACAATGGGGGGAGGTTATTCTTATTATTTTACATTATTATATCTTATTTTTGATTGAATTACACTCGTTGATAATAGGATATCGCAGTCGGGGCCGGGGTCTTAAGGGGTTTTTGTCACAGTAAAGGGATTTTCACTGCGTTTCCAGTGACAGCAGTGACTATGGAAACGACGGCTAATTTCAAAGTTAAAACAAGATTAAATGGTTGAATATTAAAACGAGGAGATGAGCTGTCGATGTTTCTGATCCCCTGGAAACAGGAGAGATGGGAAGGGACGGGACAGGAGAGGGGAGGAGAGGGGAGGGGAGGTAGGACAGGAGACAGTAGTGACCTGGTGTTCCAACAAGGTGACACAGTGGTAAGACCGGTGCGGTGCTCTGAGTGTGTGTGTGTGTCTGTGTGTGTGTGTGTGTGTGTGTGTGTGTGTGAGTGTGCCAATATCAGGCCCGGTCCAGTTCTCAGAGTCACTTTCCTTTTTACATTTTAGTTTGGCTCTACTAAGCGCCAAATGTGGGAAGTAGTAAACCTTAAATTGAATCTTCTAACACCCATGGCTGACATTATTGATGTGACAATATGTCCACATTCTTCTACAGGCGGGGCTGCGGAGCTGCCAGGACTTCAGGCCAGCTGCATATTCACTGTAAATCTGGGGGGGGGACGACAGCTGGAGGGCCGGACGGTCGTCGGCCAACTGTATCCATCTCTAATCTGAGCTCCATGACGACGGGAAACCACAAAGAGCTGAGACGATGCACCAAGAAGTATTGAAGATTTAGTAGAATATGAGCTTATACAGCAGGTTAGAGACGCAACATTGTCATTTTGTTTAAATAAATCCACTTCCCTTCATGCTCTGTGATACATCAAAGTGTTTGAAGCTGGTAGGGATTAAGAATCTCCCTGAAGGACACTTAAGTTGAGCTGTAGGACGCCGTAAAGGACCCATAACCTTCTGTATCAGCTCCTGACTGAATACCTTTAGTGCCTGAAGTGAAAGACCAAAGGAAGTACAGAATGATTTTCCTCAACGATGGTTCACGTGAAGGCAGATAACATATTTTTCTTAGAGCCAAGTTGACTCCGCGGGTGCTGAGACGGCGAGGGAATGTTCGCACCGCCGCCTTCGCAGCTGCAGCGGCGGTGGAATCTGATGGCAGACACTTCCCGAGCGTTTGTTTGCAACGCTGGCGCATGTCGGTGGAACTGATTCTGTTTCTTTACACCGCCGCCGCCGTGTCACGGTTTCACAGTTTACACAGGCGGCGGAGGATTTTGACGAGAATCTCTTTAAGGATCTCGTAACGGGTATGGATTTTTAAAAATAACTCTGCTGTGGTATAAAGTCAGTGAGTAGGAGTGTGGGAGGGAAAGGCAGATATCTCTCTCCTGTATGTTCCAGGAGGACAAAGCCGCCGTAGGATTAACATATTGTATGGGGCCATATAATCACCTCTTGATATCCCAATTCAGAGGCATTAACGTCATCGCCGCTGACCTTTATAGCCTGGAGATAAATAATGCAGGAGGGCAGGCTGCGCTGGGGAAAGATAAAAGCCTGGAGACAAACAGCAAGAGGAGGAAATGAGTTCCAGCGTAGGGGCTTTGGGATGGTGGGAGGCGATGAAGGTGTGCGTTTGGGTCAGGGGCGAGCAAAGGGTCGGGG
The DNA here is from genome assembly GCF_046128005.1 of Genypterus blacodes. Classification (NCBI taxonomy): domain Eukaryota; kingdom Metazoa; phylum Chordata; class Actinopteri; order Ophidiiformes; family Ophidiidae; genus Genypterus; species Genypterus blacodes. The sequence goes on from NW_027466868.1 coordinate 481,791, forward strand.
GTGACGGGGGACGGCCTGGGAGGAGGAGAAGCTTTCGAATTTCTGAACCACGAGCGATTCGGACCTGCAGCAAAGTCTTTCCTTTCCTTCTTCCTCCTCTTCTTCTTCTGCTGCTGTCTCGCTTGAAAATCTTTCTACCAACGTCACACATTAGACAGAAAGCGATCAGCCCAGGTCTACTCGTCTTGTGTAGGTGTAACGAGTAATATCTGTTGTGAATTGCCACGTCTACACACAACAAAGGCTGCTATACTTCTTATCGCACTCTCTCAATATTTGGCTGGAGGTTTGGAAATGTGTGGGGTAGAAGAAGGCGTCGGTTCTCTCCCACTGCTTTGAACCAGGGTGGGACATTGAATCCACTTCAGATCCTAGTGGAGGTTTAGCCCGGTGTGGTTTTACGAAACAGCAAATAGCTGCGATTTGAACAAACACGGCAAAAGGTGAGGAACGCTCCAAACTGCAGCCGTTATGGGAGCAGCGCTGTGCCCCAGGCGTACCTGAGAAATTATGCTAAGCCGATTTCTTTACAACCTCTTATTAGTTTTAAGGCCTTTGCACCGGCCTTGTGCATGACTGATAAAAGGGAAGTGACCATGAAGCTTCATTTCTAATCTGTTCTTATTTTCCGATCAGTTCCAAACTCCAAAGTTTGCGGCCACAGAACAGATGGATCATTTCCTGGGTGCTCAGTCAGCTGGGGACAAGGAGCACAGAAGACCAGGAAGCTTCAGAGCAGCAACCAGGGCAGGATTGAAGCTCTCCATACCTCCCGCCGAGCCCCATATGTGTGTGTGCAATGCGTACAAACAAACCCCAACTGGCTTGTTTTTGCTTTTCCTGTGTCCTGATTTCCATGCATCACACTGACAACTCCATTTACTGAGAGTGGTGCGTAAAAAGAGCGCCGACGTGTTAGTTGTTATTTGGTCGAGTGTCTGTCCTGTACAGAAGGAAAAGCTCGAGCGCAGACGTCGTTATCTCATCCCTCATAAGCTCACTCACCCTGTCGGTCCAGCGACAAACACGCCTGCCAGCCACTCTGTCATTTGTTCTGTCGTTCAGCCGGTCGGCCGTCGAGTGCCAGAGCCACCAGGCGAATCTTCTCCCGGCTCTAATCAAGCAGAAGGAGCCGTTGCCAAGGAGCGTCTAAATATAGCTTCGCTCATAATCAAACGCAGCAGAGGTGGCGCTGTTGCCAAGAGGACCGATTTCTCATCGTCCACGTCCACCAAAACAAAAGCGAACAACAACGACGTGGACGAGACCTTTATTACAATTTATATTCATTTAAACGTGGCGTGGAGCGACACGGGAGGTGAACCCTGACTGCTGCAGCGTCACGCCGCATTAACGCAGCCCGGTGTGGACAGAAGGCAGAGGGAGACGCGCTGGCATGCATAATGACACTGTGTCAGCTGTACTCTGGCAGTCACGCCTGAGGGACAGAAAGGGGTGACGTCAGGTTTGAGTGACAGGCCGCAGCAATGGTGTGAGGTGCTAAGCCCTGTGCCAAAGCGTTCCTACTGTAGGTCTCCAGTGACAGCCAGAGCAGACACCAGCACAGTTGATTATTAATATATTTATACTGTCGTGTCTGATTGATGTAGCCCTTCTACAAAAGAGCTTTAACAAGAAAACAAAGGCCCACGTCATAACTTCAAATTGCTGACAACAACACCACAACACTGCAGCACAGTGTTGAAAGATGTAAAAGAAGGGCCGACACAGTATCAGGGCAGAAATAACAGAGTAGAAAGCAAAGGGAGAGAACCAAAAGCAGAGGTAGAAAACAGATGAGATCATTCAGACTTGTGTAAGACGACCGAGTGCCTCACGGTGCTGAGGTCACCGTACGCCTGTTCCTAGCACGCAGTGTTGGCCATCTGATAGCCCTTAAATAGCACAGCTGAACAATAAGCTATACTACACACACACACACACATTTTCCCCTTTCCTCTCTGTGTGTTTTGTCCAAGTCCATGAGGTAATTTGACATTTGACAAATCCAAAATCGGATTGACTCCATCTGGTTTATGTTACTCTCTCTCTCCCCTCTCTCTCTCTCTCCTCTCTCCCTTCTCTCTCCTCTCCCTCCCCTCTCTCTCTCTCCTCTCTCTCTCCTCTCTCCTCTCTCCCCTCTCTCTCTCCTCTCTGTTCCTCTCATTCCCAGTCTCGCTGAAAGTCACGGTGGTTTGGTCGGTGCAATAACAAACACGCGTGGCGTCGGCCGACTGCATTTGCATCACATTACCTTAGAACACACAGCTCATCAGCTTAATGACAACCTGGTTGGAAGGAAATAAAGTGACTTAATGGTGAAAGGTCCTTTCATCCACCAACTAACTATACGGGGGAAATTAGGCTTTTGGATGCACTCTGCGAGGAAAATCAAAGCCATCACTGTGCATGTGTGTGTGGGCGGGTGTGGGTGTGTGTGTGAGAGACGCAGAGAGACAGATAGAGAGAGAGAGAGAGAGAGAGTGAGTATGTGTTTGTGTACATCTCAAGCGGCAGAACATTAGTTGGATATAAGGTGGGCTGGCTAATGGACGGTGTGTTCTTCACCACAAAACACCAACAGCTGGGGAGGGAGGGAGGGGGACAGAGAGAGAGAGAGAGAGAGAGAGAGAGAGAGAGAGAGAGAGAGAGAGAGAGAGAGAGAGAGAGAGAGAGAGAGAGAGAGAGAGCGAGAGAGAGAGAGAGAGAGAGAGAGAGAGAGAGAATAGACGGAATTTCTCAGTTGTTATTGAGGAGCTTTTCTTCCCGGAGCCTTTTTAAGGATGCAGAAAGACTTCATCTAAGAGAACAGGAATGGAAATAGCCCAAGAAAGGAAACTGGCGTCATTCTAAAGGGGACAGGACGCAAAGTGGGGACGTTTTGGGACAAGAGCTGGACTCAGGGGACGTCATTCAAATACCCCAATCAGCAAATGTTACAAACTATAATAAGCAAAGTCTGAAACCCCTCATGTTGAGCTCCGTGATAGTGTTCTATCTCACTGACTATTCTCATTTCACCCGAAAGTCGGATCAAGTACCGAAAACAAGACGTTGGAAACCAGCAGACCTGCAGAAACGTAGCTGGGTAATGCAGACTAGAGTGGGGTGGGGGTGGGAGGTGGTGGGGCTTTCAAGAGTGAAAGCACACGTCTCACACCTTCTCCGCTCCACAATGAGGCAGAAACCGCATCCAAACTGTCCTTGCGTAACCCGACACTGCAGCCCGTTATCGGATTCTGATAGAGAGGAAAGGCTGTGATCAATCCATCTGTGTGTGTGTGTGTGTGTGTGTGTGTGTGTGTGTGTGTGTGTGTGTGTGTGTGTGTGTGTGTGTGTGTGTGTTTTAAGAAATCGGATCGGTGCCACGGCTCTCTGCGACGACAACCCAGGGGGCGATTTAAAGACAAGCTGGGGGTTTTGGCACGGAGAGAAAGCCTTGATGAAGCTCTCCTCATTGCACAGTCATGACTAATGTTCTGCTGTTGATGTGAACAAATGGCACAGAGCCGTGAGGTTTCGGCGGTGGGACACTTGTGGATGGGTGGGCGGATGGAGGGGTGTGTTGTGTCTGGGGAGAACTTTTAGTGAAAATGAAGAAAAACTGTAAAACAACAAACCGCGCTTCCATCAGGGAAACATTACCAGCCACCAGAAATTTGCATTTCCTGTTGGCGTGCCACTGCTGCTTTCGTTCACGGGCTTTGCAGCGTGACAAAACAATGTTCGGCGCGTGCAGCTAGCGAACTGCCGAGCCGTACGATGCGAAACCAAACGATTGTCTCAGTTGCAGTTTCTAGCTCCCCTAAAACCAAAGTGTGCGGGTGTCGTGCTGAGACGCTCAACTGGGTACAGGCGCTGACATTTACGTGTCCACCAGGGGGCCGGAATTCACTGATGGAGCGGCAGTCGGATTATAGGCTGCATAATGAGTGTGTGTGTGAATGCGTGTGTATGTCAATTCTGATTTGAATGATGCAAATTGGATGCACAGCTGGTTAGCAAAAAAGCAAATCTTAAGTCCCCTCTCAGTGAGCGACGCTACGGATGAAGAGTTATGTGAAAATACAAATTTGGTGCAATGAAATGATTAAAAATACAACAAAAAAACAACTTCAATACACTGCATGTAAATGTCAGACATTAGAGCGTTGTTACCCCTAAAGAAAGTGTTTTGTGTGATTTTCGAGCTGGGCTGGGTTGCGCCACCTGTAAAAATAGATCGATAGAATTTGCTTCTTTTGTGTGGAGACATTAAATGTGATTAATCATGCAGCAGTCTCGGTGTTCGAGTGTGCAGCAGAGCACTTAATCACTCCATGGGCTATTATACTCCTCCTATCACGGCGGCAACAGCAGCGCATAAATCTGAGAAATGAAACCGCGTTTGATTGCTGGCTGGAAAAATAAGGTCTAGATGAACTGATGCCCTCTCCTCGACGTGTCATGGCTGGCTCAGGAAAACACGCGGGGCCCGCTGCCAACCTCTGTTTTGCCCGTTCCGTCTACTGTTGTGTGTTTATGTTGTTGGATGGAGTAGCGTTCCCATGCCAACATTCTTAGTGGGGTTTGGGAAGACTTTCAAAAGTTTTCTCCTTTCCACTTCCAAGAGTGCTGGAGTCGGGCCGAAGCCTGGTGCGCCGGCCCGAGCCGCTCCGCCAAGGCGAATGCTTGGAAGACGTCGGTACAACGACGCGGAGCAGGCAGGACGCTAAGAGAAGACAAAATGGCTCTGCTGTTCCTCGCTGTTTGTACACAGCTGTGCTATGAGATGAGTTGGATTGCGCCCCATGTTGGAGTGGTCCAGCATTTCTGGGGATTTTTAAACACCCTGGCCCAGGACTTCAGACTTTTGGGGTTCTGGGGCCTAAACTAAACTAAAACAGGAGGAATCCAGTTCCATCACAGCCACAGCACTCAGGATTTCTATTCTCTTTTCCATTTTCCAGTTTACTGAGGGATGATGACTAACAGGATTCATGTAAGTGTTATAGAATGTATGTGGGAGAGGAAAGCATCACCATCTTAGGGCTATTGAGTGTGTGTTGTGCGTATACATAATTAGTATTGATCTTCAGCATGCCGAGGAAGTAAACAAGCCTTTCACAACATAATGGAGATCAAAGGCTCAAAATACAAGAGGCGGAGAAGATGATTCAGTATTAAAATGACCGCTGAACGGTGACTGTGTGCACAATGTAAAGAGCAAGGACGTTTCTCCATTAGCTGTGGTGGTCAGGCGGCGGTTGGAGTGATTGTCCTATTTCCAGAAGGTGAACTGGATCACGTATCATCGCATACGACAATGGTCACGCAGGCTCTTACGATGACAGGGGTCAGACGATGACATTATCAAGTAAACGGAGAACAAGCAACCACCAACGGCATCCCTGCACTTCTACATCGACTTTTTGCGTGGAGACCGTGGGCTTGGTTCTCGTCTTTCGCTGTGAATGCTAGAAGTTGACCTGCAAGCAGATCGGTAGCTGCGGCTGAAAAAACAGCGGTTAGCCGTGAGCGAGTCTCTGTCCACCGCACAAAGGATGGGTTCGGAGAGAAAGGATGCACACACATCAGCCAAACATTTGCTGGAAGCGTGGGTGAGGATTGGACGGACATCGATAGCAAAACACTTACAAAGGGAGGTGAAATATAACGAGAAAGAGAAAGAGAGAGAGAGAGAGAGAGAGAGAGAGAGAGAGACAGAGAGAGAGAGAGAAACAGAGAGAGAGAAACAGAGATAGAGAGAGAGAGAGCGAGAGAGAGAGAGAGAGAGAGAGAGAGAGAGAGAGAGAGAGAGACAGAGACAGAGAGAGAAAGAGAGACAGAGAGAGAGATCCAGTGAAATCTCTCCAGCACCAACAAAGCTGTTCATTCTGTTTCAACTTCTTGTTGGAGGGTGTGTGTGTGTGTGTGTGTGTGTGTGTGTGTGTGTCCCTCTATGAGTGTGTAGAACAGAAAGACATTACATTTCCATGGGCCAGGCTACAGATGAAACGCTGCTGGGTGGCTTGATTAGCCGTGTCAGCGAGACAAGGCGCCCTGGCCCGCTGCTGGACCGAGTCCCATCTGCCTCCTGCGACGAAGCAAACCGAGGACAGATTGACTTGTTTTGATCCTGTGAGGGACTTTTCTGCGCCTCTGGCTCCTGACTAAATGAAAGAGGACACCGGCCCTAATGGCTGAGCGATACCTGCGTGGACGGCATAGAGAGCGGAGCAGGTTGTCGACTCTGCAACTCTGTCGACAACTTGGCAGGTGTACGGTGGAAAAGGGGAAGAAGATGCAGAGTTCCACAAAACATACACAGCTGCCATTTTGTTGTAGGGTTAATTGGTGGTGGGAAATGTTCTGTTTGCTTTAGCTGCTATACTGCTCATGTCATACGACAGTTCAGCCTGTAAACTAGGGTTATGGAGCCTTTACGGACATAACCGTAAAAGAAGAGAAATACCAAGGTTTAATCTCTTACGCACAACAACAGCAGAGCCCAGACCAGCATGTAGGCAGGATCTCACACACACTCAAGCACACACAACCACCCACCCTGTCTCACTGGGAACATCAGGTCTAAGTGAGTGAGAACACGGGTGTCACAGCTATATAGCCCTGCAACTGGCTGCCCTTGACAAAAGCACAAGCCAGGGAACATTCTAGCACCAGACAGTCCGGCTTTCATCTGGTATAAATGTGTGGAGCAGGGTTTAAACGGATCAGTATGAAAGCTTGCTGGCTTTACTGTGCGAGTCTCTACAGTTGTGCAATAATGGACATCAGTTTTATAAACCCAGCAGCACCAGCCGCTATTGAGCAGGACCAGCGATTTTGATTTGATCATCAGCACGTAATGGGGAAGCGGAGACAAAGAGAGTGAGAGAGACGTGTGCGCTCTCACCGGCTACAATTATAGTGCAGATTAACAAGGGACATAACACTCCAAACGCTCCACTACAGGATGGCAGAGGCACATGGTAGCCCCTGTGTGTGTGTGTGTGTGTGTGTGTGTGTGTGTAAAGCCTCTCCAAAATTACCCATGACCTCAGGCTGTAGCTGTAAATAAAATGCCACTTAGTCAGCCTGCCTGCTTAAAGCAAAAAATCGCTAGAACCAACTAATAGGCCCATTTCCCAACGTTTCCCTCAGTATACGGATGATATTATTTCATGGAATACTAATCACAAAGGTGCAGTGGATTTGCAGTTGATTAGAACTTCCAACTGAAGGCTCTGGTGGACCTCAAGGTGAGCTCAGACTTCATAGCTGCTGATAGTGAAAGGACTCTTGATAGCTGGCTGGCAAAGCAGTTTGGAATTAAAGACACGAGTCCGCTTTCCTACCATCCTATCTATTGATCGCGTCGCGTTTGTAAAGGCGCTTATTAATGTGACAGGAATGTGAGGTTGGGCCCTGTTTTGGATCTGGATTCCAGGTCACAGGGAGACAAACGCAACGTTGAATAGTTTATTGGAAACAAACGCAGAGTTGTTAGGATGACTCATGTATGTTTATACTGCACTCTGTTTGTAATAAATAGAGATTTCTGCTTCCACGATAAGCAAATCATTAGAGACCCCGGAGAAGTGTCCCGCAGCATCTCACAGGCTTATTAATGTTTTCTTTCGCAATAACCTTTTCCATATTTAAGGGTTTCCACAACGCTAGCCCGGGGGGGAAAACCAAACAGACAAATTAACAACACGCTGTGCACGTTTTAATAAAACATAAGAAGAAAAAAAAACTAAAACGCTGTGTTTCATCGCTCAAAAGTGCAAACATCTTATTGTCTTAGCTTTAATAACGCGTTCTAAAAACTGCAGTGTGGACAATCTGGGCACAGTATTGTCACATATAGTCTCTGTTTGATGATGTCAAAGGATGTCAGCCCCGCCTAAATCAATCAGTATTCACTCGCTTCAGTCATTTACTTTAAAGGCCCTAGAATATGAACGAGCGAATGAAAAATTGATGTTCCCAAAATTGCCTTTGGTGGTATAAACAGATTTTCGCAGCGGCTGTATTGTCAGTCGGTGAATAAGATCTCACTCTGAGGTCAGAATACGTTCTAGGAATCATCTGCAGTAAAATGACGCAGCTTTGGCCCCTGACATTCTTCATTCGTTGGCTGAGAGAATTTAGACGTGGAGGAGGAAACGCTGCAGTCTGCTCGGTGCAGTCTGATCTTGATATCAAACCCCTTCTGCACGCCAGGCGCCGTCCCCTTTTCGCTGTCCTGATTTGTATCTTTGTAATTGCTTTAAAGCCAGGGAGGAGCACCGGCAGAGTTGGCAACAGAGCTGCCTGCCACCCACACCACTACGGGAGACGCGCGCCCGTGAAGACTCCTGGGCGCTTGGAGCCTTTAGTCCATTGTCAACAGAGATCAGGGTGCCACTTTGTGAGCTTGACCTGCATTCACAGCCCCGTGTTGTCTCTCTGGGGGCTCCGCTGGAACTTTTAAGTGAACAAGACAAGCAGGTCCATAGACATGTGTCACGGGTTCAGGTAACATCGCTCTAAAACACCGAAACTCGACCCAGAAGTGCCTGGATAGGAGCGTATGAAGTTACTGCCTCTTAGGGCTTTACAGCGATACGACTGAGGCTCACCAGGCATCACCTATTTATCACCACGCATTCAAAAACAAAGTCAATCTGTCGGTTCTAGTTTTAATACAAAACCAAAACAATTACATATAACCTTATATATTGGACTATAGATCTTTATAAAGTCATTATAGTCTCTTTCCTTTATCTCAAACCAAACATTTATGCTACAATAAGTGACCAAACAGCACCATTATAATGAAAGTAAAAGTAAAACTAGACTGAATGAGTATTTAAAGTCATTCTGATGAAATTAGGTGTAGCCTCTGATTGCTGCAGCGGAACATTCAAAAGGATGTGGCCCAGGTGGTTTTTCTCTTGCTTAACAACGCCTGCAGAGAAGAAAGGAAGTGAGAATTTCACACATTGCAAAACGTCTTAGACCTCCGTACCAATCGAGTGACTTTTGCATTTCTATACCTTCTGTCTCATTCCCATCGATTCGGCTCATACGACTTCCAGCAATTCGACTCCGACTAGACGCACCTGTCACTTTGCACTATATCCATTAGAAGCGTGGGTTTGTGTAACCCAATCAACCCTAATCCGATTGTGTGCGTATTGCTTCAGAGCGCCGACTTCCCGTCCCTGCTGCTTAATGCTGCGCAAACAAGTAAGAGGAAGTCCCAGGGACCCCGGGAAAAAAAAAAACACCTCCTTCTCTCCAACAGGGCGGAATTCATCATTCGATAGCTGGCAGGGAAATCAATGAAAACTAATAAAAGAGTTATGCAGCGTGAACTGGGGAGCCTGATTTGAATTATGTCCAGGCATGCGGTCTGGGCCTATAAAGCACTGTGTGTGCGCTGTGCAATAGCAGAGGAGTTGAGTTAGTTTAATGGCTGAGGTTAGTTATTCACTGTGGGGGGGGCTGTGAGACAAAATAAGGAACCGGGGTCGCTTCGGCTCATCCAATACCAGCGATCAATACGGTGTTGCTTATTCAACTGAATGAGAACGTGACTTACCGGCCACGTTGACCTTCTCTGCGTTGGTGGCGCTGGGGGCGGCGGTGCTGGTGCCGTTGGTCAGGTTGCCTCCCGTGCCGTTGTAGATGTTCTCCACCTTCGACTCCAGTTTGCCCAACCTCAGCATGATATTATCCAGCAGCACTGCCAGAGTCTTCTTCAAGTCTGCAAATCAGACATTGCGGTTACACATTACGCCACCAAATAACTTCCCCCATCTCACAGTTAAACAGACGGTTGGTTGGTTTCTGAACAATGCAAAGCTTCCCCTTAACATCAGGCTCATCGTTTCAATCGATATGTGCGTGTAATTGATGCTTCAGCCTGTTAGTCTGGGACGCTTTTGCTGGGGTTTTTGTCAGAAAAAGGAGACGCTGGGACCCTTCAGCTCACTTCTGCCATAAGATGTTGGATTTCAGGCAGTGGGCTCATTTCGATGTAAAACAGGAGCCGTGGTGTCTTTGCCTGTGACCTTGCTGCTCAATATGAGTCTTTGCATTTCTGTGGGCGTACTGTCTCCATAAGTATTTCTCTGCATAGGACAGAGCTAATGGTAGAAAGGGAGAGGGGGTGGGGACAGAACCTGAACCGTAACAGGAAGGACGATCCAAACAACACCCTCGCACTGTTGATATTCAGGCACCACATCTTTACTTTGGCTCTCGTGGTGTCGGAGCACCCAAGATAACATTTACAGAAGGACGTTACATTACAATCATTTGGCAGACGCTTTTATCCAAAGCGACTTACATTACATGACCACCCTTCGCAGAGGGGGGAGAAATTGAGGGTTCAGTGCCTTGCTCAGGGGCACCTCGGCAGGGGCTCGAACCGGCGACCCTCCGGTTCCCAAGCGGAAGCACTACCCACTGAGCCACTACCCTGGGACATCCTGGGATTGTCTTTCCTGTATTCTGACCCCGATACAGATTTCCCTCCTGCCCTTATAAATGATCAACGTGGCTTTCTGAGATGATGATAATTGCAGCTCGTCTGTCACATGCCAGCGCCACATTTTCCCACACCGTGATGCATTTGACACGCCAGTCTTCATCGCGTCACGGAGATTGGCGGCGGGCACAACGAGCCGTGGCAGAGCCTTAGTCGCGTGAGGAGGAATGCCAGAGCGTTTGTCTGATTTTGGACAGACGCTCCGGTGCTGGGGAAAAGCGGGGCAGATGCACGGAGAGAGAGCAGCGCCGTGAGACCGGGAAGAAATCAACTGGAACGCTTTGGAGCAGCAGCCTTGCCAAGTTACTGGGGTAAACGTAATTTGAAAAAAATAGGAGAGGAAAGTTTAACCCTGATTTTTCTTACCAACTCCAGAATCAGGATGATGCAATAAACTGCTGAGCTGACGTCATGAATGAGCCGTCACATCGGAAGGTCGCATGAATTTCAGATTAACATTTTGATAGAATATCTGAGACTTTTGAGGCTTTTTGCCATTTCTTCATTCTTGCGGTTTGTAAGAATGCGGCTCTCACACACTGCCAGCAGCCAGTGTGAGTGAGAGGTAAATTGTTGTGCATAATGCTTAAACTTGTCTTGTTGTACTCTTCTAAATGCTGCCAGGTAACCAGATGAGTAATAGCGTGCCTGGGGACGGATTTCTGCCTCTGTCTCAGTGCTACTTCACGTGGTAACATAATTAAAAAACAGAACCTGAAGCAGTAAACACGCTGCTCTGCTGCAGCATTTAACTACATTGTCATATAAAATAATAATATGGATGCACAATGAAATTGGATTTTTCATTAAGACCTTACAAGCTTCAGTGATCCCCACTGTTTAGTGTCATCTGTGAGGTAAGACCAAACTGAGCCTGGAGACAGCCCAACACTGTTCTCCATCCTGTCCCAGGCATTATTAGAGAAGCAACATAAGCTCACACCACATCCAGGCCGTGGGCTACGGGATTCTCAAGAACTCTGACATTGGCCCTGCAGCAGAACAGGGTGACAGCCTGGGTGAAACGAGCACGGCTCCGTTTCACAGTGTAAGACTATCGGGAAGAAGGCCGTGACAGCACGCCTCTGGACAAGTAGGAGGTGGCGATATGTTTCTAGTGTTCACAAGCGACACTGAAAGGATGGCCCCCAAAGCCCGCTGGGTGATACAGACGGCTGGGTAGGAGCTCAGCCTGGGCTGCTCTGTCGCAGAGAGAGAAAGAGAGAGAGAGCGGGGGGGGCGATGTGGTTCAGTCATGGCAGCATTAAGAGCACTTTAGGGCCCACTTCCAGCTTTATGAGGAGCACTGCAGGTAAATGTGAGGGAGTCAAGTGTTAACATTCCATAACCGCCAAAGGCTTAAGATTACAAGCTTTAATAAATCTGTTAAAGAATACAAAGCTGTGTAAGTAGCCTGCATCTTTCATCTGAACAAAAGACAAATACTAAGCTGATGACAAACACATGCAGATCCCTGAGAACACAGGCCCACAGGAGGACTGGCATGACATCATCAGAAGAACGCACAGGCCTGCCGTAAATTTGATTGGGGCTTTTTAATGCAATAACATACTGAGTCCAAAACCATTTATGGTATAAACAGGCCATGGCACTGAACAAAGCCAAAGATGCAACACAAAGCACTTGATGTCACACTTTTCACCAAAGTATGATTCTTCCAATGAGCCCAGACCAATGAGGCTTCGTCCCAACAGTGTAACAAAATGGGCTCTGGTGAGATAGACTGTTTAATCCACATGCATTAAGGTTTAATGGGTCATTTATGTGTTGCAAAGTAGAATGCCCAACTTCGCCTTAAACTTGTTACAACCGTACCAAGCAAACTCATCGACCGAGAAAGAGAGAGAGAGAGAAGAACGCAGGAAGCGCCGAGGATTCTGCTGCCTCACTCACTAATCAAGCACATCAAATGGATTCCACCGTGATATCAGACAGCGGCTGGCAGACTGCAGCTCCGACAGCATCATAACGATCAATCTGTCATCTAAAGGAGCAAGGCAAAGTGGACAGTCCACTTCGCCTGAAAATTAGCGAGCTCACATTACAGCGGGTGAACGTGGCGGTTCCTCTCGGTCCACCTGTGTTGCTCCTCTGACCCGCTGTGATCTTTGGTCATCAACAGCTGGAGAAGTGAGAAAACCTGATCACGTACGTCTGCGTTGGTTTCTTTCATTAGTGCGGCTCCTATTTAAGATCTCTGGGAGCTGATTGAATCTCCAAGAGCTTTACTGTATCCCGTTGTTTCTCTGGGCATTAGAGGAGAATCAATTCCAATCTCAGGTTTCTAATGAAGCTTCACATTGAGCCATACGGGTCTATTAATGGCATGAATAACTTATTGATGGCTCTTCTGGACCTATGCTATTAAAGTATTAAGATCCAGTGTAGCAGTATCAGCATTCACCTGCCCGAGACAACGTCTGCCTGTTCTAGATGCATTCAAGTGGAACTGATCCACCCAAGTTAAAGAAAATAAGATGAAGCAAATAAACTGAATACAACAAAAAAATACTCTCCTTTTTTTTTAGGAATTTAGGAAATACTTTCAATTTACAAACGCATTTCCCCTGGGTCCAGTCCACAACAAACACCTGTTCCCTCTCTCATTCTTGGACTCTTCCTTCTACTTTGCTCTCAACAATGTCCAAAACTTCCCTTTGCCTCCCCCCCTCAACTAATATGGGAGGACCTTCAGGACACCACTAAGAGGGACAGTTCCAGAGATTTATCACCACATCCTGGCTCTACGGGACCAATCTCACTCTAAAATAAGGGCTATGAACTGCTAAATGTGTGATAAGAAAAAGGACGAGAGAGAGCAAATGCAAGCTTGTATGACAAAGTAACCTTGTTAGGAAACGCTTCACAGAAACAGTAGCAGTGAAACTTACAAAAGAGAAAATTATTAGTCCTGTTACTTTAGGGCAATTATTTTTCAGGAATACAGTGAACTACTCACCATAAGCAGTCATGGTGCCCACATAAGGCCCATCCATGACACTTTGGTTCTCCTCAGCCAGGGCCTTGATGTATCGCTTGCTGAGGTCCAGGATTTGCTGCCGCAGCACGGCGCTGTTCTCGTGGCTGGCTCTCTGTTGGATGGTGAAGTGTAAGAGCATCATGCCCCAGATGAACCCAAAGCTGACCAGGAAGAAGCCCAGCTTCTGGGATGACAGCTTCCACAGGAACGGGGTTGCCATGCTGACTTGACAGAGAGCGGTGCTGCTGTGCTGTGAATGTGATTTGACTGCAGGAGGTTGCAGGGGCCAGGGAGGAGACTCAGGAGGGTAGGCGGGGCATGGCCGCCTGAGATGGTGGAGATACGATGGCTTCTAGGGGCGGTGTACAGCTTGTTTGTTTGCCTCACCGACCTAATTTCCTTCTCTGACCCATCCTGGTGGTCAAGTGCATCTCAGAAGGAGGGACTGGGGCCGATCTGCTGCATTCTGCCAGAAAAGAGACAAAGAGACCATAATCGATGAGGTGCCTGGGTGATTGGAGGACAAACCATCATTCTCAAGCTGAGAATCATTTATTTAAACATTACTTGTTTATTTCAGCAGAAATGCCGTAAGCCTTTGATATTTGCGGTTACATTCAAAGTGGTTACGTTGTGAGACACACACACACACACACAACTCCACACACACATAGATTGGTGGAACAAAGTCATACTCCCATGGAACTAATGCAGAAACCTTATTGTTCCCTCGCAATTCCAAATATGGGCTAAGCTACAATTCGTCTTCCTCACTGACAAAAAAAAAAGGATTTCAATGGAATTTTAATCACGTTAGATGGCGGCGCCCAAATCTGCTGTCGGCTTTTCATCTTTTTTTTTTTTCACAAAAATTCCACGCCGGCCTGACTGGCAGACGTACAGTATGGAGGCAGCTGCCACACTTGGAATGCGGAGAATTGAAGTCTGTGGCAATTTCCTTACCCACGTGCTCGCCCGTGTGTGTAAAGCGTAAAAGGCTTAAAGGTCAATGATTTACTCCAACTGAAGTAAGAGACCTCAGCGGGAGGGAGGAAGTTAGATAGTTAAGCTGCAGGTTTGGCTCTAACTGTGCGACTTGAGAAAGGCAAGCGGCGGCAGTTAAACCACAAATTGTTCCATTTCCACCTCGGCCCACTTTTCGTCTCCTCTTTCAAACAGTGGAACTCTGACTGAAAATCAAAGGGCAAAGCGTCGCGCAGCTCGATAAGTGCCATCAGGTTGCGGCGCGAAGCAACAATCAAAGGTGTTTTTCTGATGTTCTCACCTTTGCATTCGGCGGATGTCGTTGCAAACACTCCTAAAGCGCGAGGGAGGGGATTTCTGCAGCCTTGCTTTGCACTGTATCTCTCTCTCTCACTCCCCCCTTCTCTCTCTCACGCTAGTTCAAAGCATCTCTAACCAGGCCAGGGCTGCACCCGCTCCGCAGCAACACTTTTTGCGGTGGGAGTGTGCGAGAAGAAACCCCCGACGTCCGCCCCAGAGAGCGCACATCGCCTCATCTTCAATCTTTCAATCCTCTTTTATTATTAATACCTTCCTGCATCGGAGGCGTTCCGTGTGCCAGTAGACGGACACATCAGCACCGTGCAGCCGGGAGGGAAATCCTAACATATTCACAAGGAACACACAAGGCAGCCGTCACGTACAATAGGCCTCTTTTCACCTCAAACCCATCAACATCATAAATAGGTCAGTGACAGCTGCGAGCGGCTTCTGACAGGGGCCACCATCTGATAAGAGGTTACGACACAGCTTACTCCTTTATACGTTTAACACAAAGGGGCCGTGTTTGTTTTTTTTACGATGGGCATTAGGTGAGGTAAAGGGACACAACAACTGCGTGACACATTCCCATTCCTTTTCAGATTACACTAATTTCCTTTGTGTGCTAAACGAGCCTTTCAGCGGGAGAAGAGAAAGAAAAAAAAAAAGGAAAATCTCCGCACTACACTGTGAATTCATGAGACGAGCCCACGGCAACAGAGCTGTGCAATCTGCAGTGCCGATAACATCAGCTGTCTCTCACTGCTCGGGATTCTGCCGGAGGAGAGCGAGGGAGAGAGAAAAGGGCTGGCGGTGCTGACTGGTTGGGCGCCGATGAGGATGAGTGGTTGTGAAGCAGTTTTTTGTCAGACAGGATCACCCATGGTACATGAGTGTAAGAAACACAGGCCAGAGAACGCCACTGAACTTTGCTTTCACAGCTTCAGGCCCTGGCACACAGATCACGTTTAACCCCAATTTCAACCCTTAAAACTGCATCCGCCCGGTCGGTGCGGTGCGAGGGGCCCGACTGACCTCCCGATTTAGCTGTCGCACAGTCAGATAAATTTCTGGCACGTCAGGAGTTTTGACGGCACGTCAGGCGGTTTGAGGAGCCTCAAGAGTCCGTTTCTCCATTTCCTGAAAATTCACTGCTCAGCTTCCTCGCCGAGTCGGTGCAGTGCAAAGTGTACCAGCAGCACCCTGAGCTCAGACAGCATCAACACGGGGCAAACACAAGTCCGGCAACTGACGTGTAGCCTGGGTATTACTATAGTATTACACGTCATCAGTTATAGAGGACGACATGTTGCTGTAATGTATTAGTTGCCACCAAAGATTGCTCGCCCGGATTGAGCTCCTGAATGAAAAGCTTTTTCGAGTCAGAGTGGGATTTCTCGCCTAAACCGTTTTGCCTCGTGCATCCATCTTATTCCAGACGGAAACTGGTGATAGGAAAGCACAACTTTGACAGGAGGCTTTCCTACCGCCGCCCGTGCACCGTAATCTGTGGAGAAAAGGGCAAAGCAGCAATTCACTCCCCCGGTGAGGATCTATCTCCTCTCAGTTTGCCCCTTGGTTTCTAATTCAAGATCTTAATTTGTCTGGCAGAGAGCCCTCTGGCTCTCAGCGGCACCGGCCTGGTGGAGCCCTCCCGTGTGTGTGTTGACAGCCAGCTAAGGTTGCAGCGTATATGATACTTCGCAACTGGAGATGATAACGTAACAACCTGCTGAGTAGCTTTTTCATTGTCGGAAGCGGTACCGGCGCACAAAAACCCCTGTAGGTTTCCAAGGTGCTGAAGACAGAAACAATTGAATCATTCAAGCCGGGGAGAAATCAGCGTCGCGCTCGGAGCGCCACCAGAGACAATATCAGTGATTTTCAGCTTTAAAAGTACAGTTGTTGTTGGGTTTATTGCATCAACCAGGCTGTAACAAGCGGCGTGAGCAGAGAGGAAGTCTATCCTAGTGCGTTCTGCGACCTCCGGCTCTGTTTCAGACCCGTTTACTCCTACTCTTCCTCATCCTGGACGCTTTTATTCTCCCGTTTGCGTGCCGCCGACTATCGGATTGCAGTGAAACCGCGGGGATTTAGGAGTATAAACAATCATAGTGCATCATTGTCGGCATAATCTTCAGTGGAGCCTTTTAATATCTTTCCAGAGAAATCCTAATCAGAGCCTTTGCCCAGATTCCTCTCCAGCATGTTGAATTGTTCAGACCGGGGCCAGATGGCTGAAGACTCTGTTCATTTATTTCTTTGCATCGGTGACTGAAAGTTAAAATAGCTGGGAGCTCTGGAGTGATGTCCTGGGGCGGCCGGCTCAGGGAGGTCCAGATTAATTCCGATGCATTACTCCGGGTCTAAAATAAAGAACATTCTACTGAACTGGAATAACATTCACTAAGAGCCTGTTGCATAAGCGAAGAAGTAGTGAAATATGCTCTAAATGCAGGTTTGTACATCAATTATAGATCAAACCTGAACCTACAGTTTTCCTTGAATAAAGACAGGCTGGACTTTTCACACACACAGGTATGCATCTTCCGTGTTTTGCGGTTATTCAGTTAACAGCAGTTGCTTTAGCTCCAGTGCCAGTGACATTGGACTGGATCGGGTCTTGAATTTCTCCAAGGCGGTGCTGCTGCCATCCCCAAATCCAGGAAAACAGAATTCCTCCATCCTGTCTACATCCTTCCACTTCCAGGGCGAGTTAAGAGCGTAGCAGCGAGTGCTAGCCTGCCCGCTGTGTGGCTAATGGAGAGGTGATATTGATAATATGGCTCTGCTACCATGGTGACCAGCGTGACTCTGCATCTTAATGAGCTTCTTCACATTAGCTCCGCCTCTTAATTATTCATTAAGCCCTCCAGAGTAACAGGCATTGCTCCGGCTTCTCTCCCGTCGTAAGACACAAAGAGCCGGGCGTGATGGTTTCCCACAGAGTCTCACAGAAGCCCGGATCGGGAAGCTTATCAAAGCCGTGTGAGGTCCTAAGATCAATGATAATGTGTTCTTCAGAGAGTCGCTGATGGCCTCAGAGCTTTGTTCTAAAAGCAAACCGATCCACAATTTAACCATACAAATGTGCTCCTGTTCACATAAAGCACTTCAAAGAGACGAATAAGATCTGCAGAAGACACGGAGAGGATGAAGAAATGCGTCCTCTAGCGAGCTTCCCTGTCAGGCGACGTGCCAGAGGGACTCGACTGACAAACCGAGGCAGGAACGCGGGGCAGGCACACACTCAAAAATGTTCATTCTGTATTTCCTCTCCCTTTAATTGTGTCGTTATCATTTGCAGGAAGTTAGATGATGGCGAAACACTTAAACACCGTTGGCTGAAGAGACGAATGACACAAAAACCCAACCTCATTCTTTATCTCCTCACTTCAACCACACTCATTGAAGCCGTTTGGCAATATTGGATCACAAGTCTAAAAATGTCATCATATTACCCCAACAAGCTCACTCAGTGTATCTCTCCACATGGACAACGCCGCCTTTGTCACGTAAATAGAGTTTGAGTTGCATAACTTTCTCACTGTAACACAGACCCTCGATTGATTGACGCACGGAGAACGGCGCGGTTCAAAGCCGAACAGCCCGTGACCTGGCGGCGAGAGAGCAGCTTCCCCCGCACCCCTCCTCAGGAATATCAAGTCCAACCAGCTCCAGAGTGGGTGAGTGAGTCGACATTCTAGCATTCTCCTCATAGCTTGACTTACCAGGAAGACGATTTCACCTGCACAAAATATGTAATAGTCAACAACAGAGATAACCTCAGTAAAATATCCCCTCCATCAGTCAGCCTTCACGGTGCTCACTGGAAAACACTTGATTTCGCCCCTTATCTCTTTTGTTTTTTTCTGTTTTTCCCGTTTGTCTCCCCCCCTTTCTTCTTTTGTCCCTGCTGATATGGTATGATACTCTGCCTGTCTGTCTGTCCGTCTCCCTGTCTCTCCCCCTCCCTGTCTCTACACCTGTTGGGTTTGTGTGGTTGGAGGTCATTTCGAGGAGAGTAGAGTCTTTGGACAGCTCAACACTTCAAGTGCCACCAAAAGTTCCCACGCTGGAGAGAGACAGTGAACCTCTCGCTGTCCTCATGAAACGAATTTGGGGCTGCTAAAAGGAGGAGGAATTAACCAGCGTCAAAGGGCAAAAGTCTAGAGTAGAGTAGACTCTACGTTTATTAAATAATATATAATGTATTTACAGTATATGAACGTGTATATACAAATCGCATCATGGGCTGTGGTGAAGAGAAGAAGGGAAGAGAAAAACAAAACAAACAAAAACAAAGAGAGGAAATCCCACCCAAAGACCCAACCCAACCCCGCAGTCACACAACCCTGCAGTCACACAACCCTGCAGTCACACAACCCCGCAGTCACACAACCCTGCAGTCACACAACCCCGTCCTGGCCCGCCTGGGATATCAAAATAAATGAAAAATAAAAATAAACTCTCTGGTTTCTGATGATTTGATTTGACCCATTTCACTGTGAGCATGTGACCCACAGGCTCTCTGAATCAATGATGTCACTATACTTCATTCTATAGTGCTGCTGAAGGACAACAAACTGTTGTGCAATCCGACGTACGCACACAAACGAGCTCACTGTAACCACAACCGATCCCGATTGTGGACAAATGTGGGGAATATTTCCATCTGTGTGAAGCCGTTTGCTCGTCCTCCGTGAAAAATTATTGGCTCATCGTTAATGAAGAGATACACACACACATTAACACACATGGCTTAATGCTGATCCTGTCCAGCGTGCCGGCTCTCTGATACCGGTCATTGTGTGTGTGTGTGTGTGTGTGTGTGTGTGTGTGTGTGTGTGTGTGTGTGTGTGTGTGTGTGTGTGTGTGTGTGTGTGTGTGTGTGTGTGTGTGTGTGTATCTTTGTGTTGGCATTGGTGTTGCTGCATCCACTGGAGCAGGACAAAGCCATATGCCGAGGCCCAGACACCACACAAACACATACAGTACACACACACGTGCACACTCTCTATTCATTCTCATACGTCTGTCACTTCAGCCACACACACGCACGCACGCGAGCGCACACATAAGTACAGAGTCACACTGTCAAGCTGTCTGGGTGAAGACAGTTTCGACTTCACTCTAACACTGCTTAATCTCCAAAACACATTCATATGAACACACTCCACACACACACTTAACAACACGGCGCTCCGTAGCTGCCTTGATCTACTCCTCTCTCCCGAACATGACCTCACCCAAACCCCTGTGTTTCACAATACTTTTTGGTATCAATTAATGAAACACTTTCGATTTGCAAGCCCCTCTCCCCTCCGTCCGGCCTACAACAACAACCTGCCGGTTGTTGGGAGCGATGGGCCTTGTGTGGATGCGGCTTTTAAACGGCATTCCCTGCAAAAGCGTCCCCGGCTCTTGCTGCGATCGTTTCTCAATGGTGCAGATGTGCAACACTAATTAAGGAGCTCGGCGACTGTAAGGAAGGGAGTGTGTGTTGCAGCCTCGTAAGGAAGTGGAGAGTGGGCGACCGACTCGAACACAATCTCTCTTAAATCACTGAGTTTAGCCCCCAATCTAATCCTCACGGCTTCATTTATACTGGTGATAGAACACGTAGACTGGGTTGAGTGTGCGACAGTGTGCAGGTTCTATACGTGTGTGTTATTCCTCTTCTAAAGCAAAGAGAAGAGAAGCCCTGAAATCACAAGAAGGTGAAGTGTTCCACCTCACTACAGCTCCCGCCCATCTTTAATCCATCCTCCAACCCAACCGCATCACTTGTTACACTTGCAGTTGGTTTAACATTGTTGCTTACACGCTTTGTGTTGTTTCAGCTATGTTTCAATAATCATTCACATACATTAGAGTCAGTTGACAGAGGACAAGTCTTTTCCCCTCTTATCTCCCTTTCTAAACCTCTCCTGTGTAGCCTTTGCCCTGTGCTCTGCTTATTTCCTCCACTGCTCATTGCTTCCGCTGACTCTCCCACCCAAGATAAACCAAACGCACCCCGCCACCTCCTACCAACCATTTCTTGCCAGCGAAGCATGCCACTGGAGCAAAGCTGCTTTTCCTCCAGATATATATATAATCCCCGGGGGCACCGGCGAAAAAGGCATCTGAAAGAGCTCTTTATAAAGCCGGGGGCAGTCCGTGGAGGCTCACTTGTGGAAGGCCACAGCTCCGAACATTACCTCACTGTCCCATCGTAAGGCAGGAAGGAGGACGTTCACACTGCATCACAGTGAATAAGACTGAATATCAGAGTTGGGATATTTCTGTGTGTTTGTGTGGGAGTGTGTGGTCCACACCCAGTCAAACATCTGACAACAACAAGCACCCAGAGAGACGTGCAGGCATCCAATTAATCGTACAGCATCTAAGAACTGACATATCATCACGCTTTGCCTTCTACCCGGAATAACGACGCAAGATTCAGCTCCGGTAATCAGATCAGTATGGATTACATAATCTGATTACATCCTACTAATGGTTGCAGACTCCAAATGACTGACTACACTGTGTGAGCTGTGTGGCTCAGCACTGTGGGAGAGGCAACATGAGCCTGCCTGACAAGTTCAACACAAGAGACACATCACACACTTGCCAATAAAAACAATTTAGATCATATCCTGATTAAATTGTGGTGGTAATAGTCATCACAATAATCAAGATTGCACCATGTTAGAGGAGAGATTTGTCCAGGAATACGCGTCAGGTTGTTTCTACAGTTCAGCGTTTAAAGTAAATGGCATATTATCTTTCATAAGTGCTTTATTACAGCTTTGACACTGTTTCACCTCTTTAGATCTGTCAACACACAAGGGAATGAAGCTGAAAGTGACACTAATGAGAGTGAAGAATGCAGCTGGACCTGTTCTCTTCTGCACGCATGCTTGTTGAAATAAGATAAATCAATCAGCCGGGAGCTCTTCCGAATTAAACACTGAACGTCGCTTTGAGATAAAAAACGCCGTTAAGGAAGTAGCAAGTCAGCGCACACACAGCAGCCATGACTTGGGAGTTTCTTCCTTAACAACCTGTTCCCGGTTCCACGGTGATGCTAAAGCGGGCAGAGACAGATGGACCCGCCCGGGGGGACTGAAGGACGCCCGGGCTGGACCTTGTATCACTTCATTTAGAAGCTAGCTAAAGCCGCCGTGTCATACATAACAAAGAGACCCTCTCGCTCGCACCGCTGCGGCGCTTGGGATTCCAAACCCCGACTGAGATTCGGCTCGCTTCGCCCTTAGCTACTCAACTCCCGCTGTGGTTCGACTGCCGTGGTGCCGTTGGGCCGCATTTCACGGCAAATTAGCTTTCACGTTAACGGATCCAAATGGCTAACACATACACATTTCACAACAACGCGCAACGCCGCAGTGACAAGTCGACACCCCCCCACAACGCCTCCTCCGCCACCGCCGCCTGCGTTTCCGTCTCTAAAAACAGGGGGTATTTATTGTCATACATGGTGGTTTACCTTTTTTCTCTTCCAGATATTCCAGAGTGCCGTAACAACGCGCAGGTCGGGGGCTAAATCCGGGCGAAGCGCCGCCGTTCCAGGCGCTTGTTGTGTTCCACCGGACTGGAACGATGAGATTCAGCCCGAGCACGAGCTCTCTGTTTGCCCCGCCCACTTACAGAACCGAGCAGGAGGGTTAGGGACCGTCTGCAACGTAACACCCACTGAATAAAACGTATAATTAAGACGCGGAAAAGGGAAACTATCTGAAGTATGTTACAACAAGGAATGTGAGCCGCAGCTGCGTCTCATGAGAAACTGTTGGTATTTGCTGAATCACAGGAATTATTGTTTTGTTTTAATCGTAAGTTTTTTGTCAATTAACCACTACTGCATACTTAAACCAACTGACACTAGTCTAACGTAAAAAGGTCAGCATATATAAATATTAAGCATTTTTTTGCTGGAAAATCCATTAAAACCTAGTCAAATGTCTTCACATTTCCTTCATGGCTTCAGGCTCTTCTAACTTCTTTGTACTTTCAGGGAGAAAAAACATTCAAACTTGTTCAGGCCTTCAGACTAGAAGATCTAACTTGTGACATAACTGATCGGTGTGTCCCCTCATAGTGTAATTAGATTTCATATGGAGAGCATTTTGAGTTGCATTTGCTTTTCTTGATTGGCTGAAGAAATATAAGTTAGTAGCGACATAAAAAAGCAAACATGCAAAACAACCCATAAAGAACATTAACTGGCATTGCACGTGTCAGGTAAACTACATCGCATACCAGTACATCTTTATTTACATTATACAATGTACTGTATGTATATACTGTGTGTACTGTATATCCATTTAGCCTATATCATAAAGTTCTTATAAAAAGTAACGTGCAATGACGTCTCATGGCATCAGACGATCAAACGGGAATTATCCACAACAATGTGACGATCCCTAACAAAATCATGCTGTCCGGACTGATGAAGTCTAGTTGCCATCTGCTGCTACCTGCTGGTCATTAGACGCAACTGGCTGTTTATCTTCACATACATGCGTCACCCGGACTGAAAATTGAAGAACTTGCAAGTCACAATTAGCTCTCAGCCATTGGTCATCGTGATCAGTGGACCTGTGGCCTCCTGGTGAGCGCTGAGCCCTGACTCAATCCCTAATCCTTCACTTCTTCTCAGTCACACCGGATAATGGATAATGTTGAAAAGGAAGTGTAAAAAGGACGATGCAGAAAACACAGCAAACCTAACTTTGCATCCATTTGCATAAACAAACTAGCAGGTTAGCTTTCTTCTACTGCAATTTCCTTTGAACGGAATGATTCGCACTATGGACCATAATAAAAACCTTGTGTGACAATCATTACACACTCAGTCTCACTTGTGTGTTTGTGCCGGCAGTTACAACTCTCACCGTCATTCTCTGAGAAAATAGATTTATTATTCAAATAAGCACATTTACACGATGGGTTCACGGTTCTAATAATTACAATGGAGCTGCAATCATTTACAGACACATTATGTTTGTGTGTATTTTCATTATCACCCAGCAACATCAATAATTAATCTTTCACATTCATATCATAGTCAATCATTTATAATTTACTGTACAGGAATAAAGATCTGAAGGCAGACCAGAGCTTGATTCCCACTAAGGCACTCATAATTAAAATGACATTCGTTACCATCAGTGCACTGACTACATGACAACACAGCAGCTGGGGTAAACACGGTTTGTTTATGCGTTTTGTTCTCTTTGTTTCTGGTTGAAAAGGGTCTTTTCTCTCCAATACCGGGGGATTAATTATTCTGAAACATACTACATAACCTTTTCAGGCAACGGTTCACAGTATGAGTTTGTGTCAACGCCAGCATGGAAGAAACAAAGTATTATTTTAAGTAAGTAAGTTCCAGCAATACATGAATCTTCTCAAGCAGATCAATCTAGTCAGAAAGTAAAGGGTTAAATAAATGATAATTGGAGGGATTGACATTTTGTGTTAATACCCTAATATCTAGTTTTTTTGGCTGAAACACATTCTTAACATTTTCACATTTGACTGTAGAATTCTGCTATGTGGAAATTAAATTATACACAAATCCACAGAAGAAGAAGAAGAAAAGCCCAGTTAAAATGATGCAGACTGTGCTTCATCCCATTATCACTTTGTAGGGAAATTAGCATTTAAGGCTCCACTGAGATTTGACCTCAGATCGCTGGATTCAAAGTGTCAATGTTGCATCATGGAGCCAAACATGACAGACAAAGAGGTTATTAAGATTGTAACTGACTGATTAACTACGAGCGGGAATGACCTCAAATAATCAATACTTTAAGGCAAGTTTGGCGCTTGAATTTCGCTGATGAATTAACAAATGGAGGGAAGATTCAAACGTTTCTGTTATTCTGTCCTCTTCATCAAATCAGCCTTCTCCTGACTACACTCTTAATTTGGAGAAATGACAGCTATGATTATGTAAACAAACAAGGCATCATGGGAAAGGTGTCATCTTCAACCCGCCTGTATTTTTCAGATTTGGCGGGAAATTGGTTGAAAGGTGGGAAACCAAGAGGGCGCTGTGCTGCCAACACAACCCAGGCTGTGCCGCCGCGTCATGTTTGTCCTCTTCTTCAGTGAAGGCGAAGAAAGAGAAACGCTGTGATTGAAACAAGGCGTACAGAAGCGTTGGTTGCGGGTGGCGGTGATGGCGGAGCGCCGTCACTTCCCCAGCCTCTTGGCCACGTCCTTGTAGGCGAGTTCAATCTCCACGTCGGCCGCGCAGGTGTTGGTGAACTCATCCCGGGCGTACGCGTTGCCGAGGTAGCGCCACACCCCTCTGAACTCGGACGGGATGTCGTAGTTTCGGAATTTCTTTGAAACCACCTGAAGGAAACAAACGCAACATCGTCAGAGGAGTGTTGAGAAATCGAGCGACGGGAGATCTGTTACCTTGACAACGTGAAGTTTGGGCAGGAGGTTGCAGTCGGACAGCGTCACTTCGTCTCCGTCCAGGTATTTACGGTTGGATTCTTCGATGGGGCGTCCCACCTGGACCTCGTCTGGCAGCGCGTCCATCAGATACCGATCCAGCTTAGCCAGGGCTTTGTTTAAACTCTTCTCCAAGGCTGGTAAAGGCCAAAGGTCAAAGGTCACAAACCGAGAAAGTTAAACCTTTCATGTATACCTAACCTACATAAAATCATCAATCTGTCACTCAAATTCCGGTCCGTCGCGCTCACCTCGGTGTTTGTCCGGTCGAGTGTTTTTGACGTAAGCGGAGAACCTCGCAAATATGTCGTTTCCTGCCGTGTTGGATTCGCGGTTCTTGGCGGCGAGTTTGGGATACCTGAGGGATTCATTCCATGTTAGCCAGGGTGCCAGTTTGTTCTATATTCCTGCATGTGTGTGTGTTGATGTGTGTGTGTGTGAGGCCTACTTGGGTGGAGCCAGCATGACTTCCAGGTACTCCTCTATCTTGTTGACGTCGGTGAGCACCTCTCCCTGGAAGGTGAGGAAGGGCGGGTGCGTGCCGGGGGCCAGGTTGTGGAGGTCGGTCGGTTTCCTCGTAAATAAAAAAAAAAAGAAGCTATAAATCTACAATTAAACCTTGGATTTGACAGTAAAAACAGGTTAAAATGGCCTGAGACGGAGTTGATCCGTTCATGTTGCCTATCTTGTATTTACCTTTTGAGGTCCACGGTGGTCACATTGAAGACGACTCCTTTCAGCCAGAGGATCATGAAGAGGCGCTGAGAGAATGGACAGTTCCCGATGCTCTCGCCATCACTCCCAGCCTGCACACACACACAGAGACACACACACACACTTTAGGTTTACAGCGCAGAGTTCAATAGTGATGCGATTCCACATATTAGGTTTAAAGCCAAGGACAAAACTGAAATACTGTCAAGTTGTGAACCGAGCTGTACGCACACACACACATTCATACAGAGAGACACACACATTCATACATATAATACAATGTCAGACACATACACCTTCCCCTGACACATACACACATACAGTTGCAGCACATGGAGACACACAACATGCAAATGTGACAAAGAGAAGCAGAAGAAGACGGAGATCAATCAGTGTCTTTTAAACCAAATGAACCAGGTTTGAGGTGGTTGATGGTGTGTGTGTGTGTGTGTGTTTGTGTGTGTGTGTGTGTGTGTGTGTGTGTGTGTGTGTGTGTGCTAAGCTGAAACAGGACGCAGTAAGGAGACACCAGGTCCAGCATGAATAATCCACACGGCTTCCATTAGACGCCTCACTGCCTATTTAGACTGTTTCCTTCAGGAGTGTGTGTCAGCGGCAGGAATCATACAGTATTTTGTCTGACACACACACGCACATACACCCACACACACCCACACTCACACACAATGCACTGAAAACACGATCTAAGACAATCTGTAACTTGTTCTTTAATGCATATATGAGTACACACACACACACACACACACACACATCTTCATAGTCTAGATTGTGATACTGCAACATGTGTGTATTAGCTGTAGATTTGTTTACACACACACACACGCACGTCTTAACCTTAGACCGTTTAAAGGTGCTGCTCTGAAAGGACCCCAGTAATAATTCAGTGGATATGAGAGAGAGATCGAGAGAAAGAGAGAGGAAGAGAGAGAGAGAGAGAGAGAGAGAGAGAGAGAGAGAGAGAGAGAGAGAGAGAGAGAGAGAGAGGAGAGAGAGATTGTCTGTACACGTGAGTTTCAGGTTACCACATGGAAAATCAACACGCACCAATAACAACAACAACATGGTAAGCACACGCTTAAAGGAGACCCCCCCCCCCCCATACACACACACACACACACACACACCATACTATAAAACTGAATTGTCACTCTCAAAACACAATTAAATCTCAAGATTTTGACAATTTTACAGAAATGCAATTTCAGAACTAGGACTCAAACACACACACACACACACAAACACAGACACACACACATACACCCACATCATCAAAACACACTTTCAGTGCCCCCACCTTAACAAACAGCTCAATATCAGGGTCCTTGTCTTCTTCAGCTGCAGCATCCGTCATGGTCAGTGAAGAAAAAAAGCCTCACTTGAGTGTTTAGGTTCCAGAAGTGTGTGTCTGTGTGTGTCTGTGTGTGTCTGTGTGTGTGACCCGTCTCCGTTTACACCAGATTCTGCTGCAGGTCCACTGGGTGAAGCCTGCTTGGTCCCATAGTGGCTCTGTCAGTGTGTCAGCTGAGTATGAGTGTGACAGTGTGTGTGTGTGTGTGTGTGTGTGTGTGTGTGTGTGTGAGTGTGTCTGTGTGTGTATGTGTGTGAGGAGTTCAAGTTGTACAAATGGCCTCAGCAGTGGTGTGTGACAGCGTTGGTCAAAAATAACCCTTAGGGTGGAGGAGGGGTGTGTATGTGTGTGTGTGTGTCAGTGGAAGCAGTAACGTGGCAGTGAGGAGAAGGCAGATCCAGACACCCATGGGTGCCCCCACCCCACCCCCGATTAACCGGGTGACACTGAATCATCATCAGTCCCATGCTGTGAATTCTTAGCTGGGGTTTGGAGGTTTCCACTTCTAACTAAGGACAAATATGATTGGTTTGTTTGATGGAAGAATGCAGCTGATTGGATGAAATGCTGCAACTCTGCTGATGAAAGAAGAAGGTGCAGCATCCGTGTGTTTATCAGCAGGATTACTTGAAAAAATGTGAACCGATTTCTATGAAAGTTGGTGGGCAGGCTGGACGTGATCCAGGGAAGAAGTCATAAAAGTTTGGTACCGATCGGCCTAGTGGTGGCGCTGTAATGACCTTCATCAGTGAGAGAACTGGACTGCTGGGGACTTGGCAGAGGTAAGTCAGAGGTAAGTTGGATCTTGATGCAAAGTGTCTGATTTATGATGGTCAACTGGACTTTAGTGTGTGTGGAGGTAGTTAAACAGATAGATAGATAGATAGATAGATAGAACATCAACACCCACACACACACACACACACACACACACAGAGGGAATTCACATGGCCATGAGAGAGGAACCGTCTCCAACTATCCCACCACTGAGTCAGAACATTCTTGTCAGTTCAATTTATTTTTAGAACTAGAGTAACTCCCCCGTACACAACATACACACAGAGAGAGAGAGAGAGAGAGAGAGAGAGAGAGAGAGAGAGAGAGACAGACAGAGAGACAGAGAGAGAGAGAGAGAGAGAGAGAGAGAGAGAGAGAGAGAGAGAGAGAGAGAAAGAGAGAAAGGGGGGGAGAGAAGGGGAGAGAGGCAGAGAGAGAGAGGAAGAGAAAGGGGGGGGGGGGGGGGAGAGAGGGAGAGAGAGCACCATGGACAATGACCTATTAATTGACTTCTACCTCCATTGCTGAAATATGCGCACACACACACACACACACACTCTGAAGATACACTGATACACACTGACCTTGAACATCACCAACTGATATGAATGTACAATTGTGTGTGTGTGTGTGTGTGTGTGTGTGTGTGTGTGGGGGGAGGCATGTGTGTGTGTGTGTGTGTGTGTGTGTGTGTGTGTGTGTGTGTGTGTAGACTTTAATGTCCTGCAATTTTATAGCTCATACCACAGATAAGATGTGATACAAGAGGTCAACTTTAACACTCACACACTCACACACACGACTGAATGTCAAAAAGAATACAGTGTTGGCAAATCACTTGATAATGTCACTCACACACACACACACAGCTTTTTGTCTACCTTAGTATATAGAGTTATAGATGGTTCCGACGTCTTCACAGGTTCCTCTTTCTCAGAGGAAGATGAAGAAGATGAAGAGGATGATGAGGACCTGCGTGACGCATTGCCTCTGTCCACCTCCACCTCTGGGTACCCACTGCCCCACTTCAGCTCTCCACTCTTCTTCTCCACCTCCACCTCCACCTTGTCCTCCCTGTCTCTCTCTGCCGCCCCTCTCCATCCTTCCATCTCCCCCTTCTCTTGGTCCTCAGCATTGGAATGGGATGAGGCGGACGATGATGAAGACGATGAAGACGATGAAGAGGAGGACCTGCTTCTCCTCTCCCCCATCGGAGGGAGAGGTGGAGGGAGTGCAGGCGGAGCAGGTATTCTTCCCTTGGTCCGTACGGTGTTCAGGTACTCCGCCGTAATACTGGAGGGCTCGTCGCTCGGCACCTCGTAGGTGTCTTCAGGGACCGAATCGTACATGCTCTCGTCGTCCGGGGTCTCATAGAACTGAGGGGTCTCGTACAGGTTTGCACTCATGGGTTCCATCATGGGCGAAGGGGCAAAGAAGTGGAGGTTGTCTGGAGGTGGCAGTCGTCAGGAAAGAGTGACTGCGATGCCAACCGTGCCTACCTTATCGTTAACCATCCCTGGACTTTGGACCAGGAAGACGTGAATGGAATGCCAAGGAAAGACAGCGTTGATCCTTAAAGGAGAAGACATTAGACACATATTCTCCCTCCAGGTGACCTTTCACACCTGAACCCACAAACTAAGAGAAACTGGGTTGCTTGTGCAGTTGTTTGACCCCACTGTGCACTTTTAAAGGACCATCATCTAAAACGTGTTTGCTGCTGCTGTTTGTGCAGAATTCCTTACAGGTCATGAAATTATACACTTGAAAACAGAACACTGCATTTATTCATTTAGGAATCCTTTAACTCAAACTTACCGCCATTCAACTTCAATACATTCTATAATAAGGAGATATTGTGGAAAAAATAGAATGCTTAAAAGGAGCGGGTTGGATTTTATAGTTTTACTGAATTTAGTTGCCTCCAGAAAAATCTCAGATGTCCGAGTTTCCCCACAAGTACTTAAAAGCACCAATACAGTCGTCGCTCTCATGTTGCATTATCACTGATTGAAAAATACACAATTTACACAATTATAGAGACAAAACAATTAATTAAATGTTTACCCCTTACATTATTACATTATATTACATTGAAACGGAGTCGGAATGATTCTAAATCATTAAATCATACATACGTTGTGAGAGAAGAAGAAAACACAGAAACACATTTCATAATATCAGTGTTTTGTGACTCATAAATGTTCAGATAAATTATTTTTAAAAGAATAAAACTACAGCTGAGTTTACCACTACCTTATCATTATCACTATCACTTTTACTAAACTGTGTGGTGTTACGCAGGGGTTAAAAAAAATATTTATTTTGAAATGGCTAACCGGAATAGGACCATTCTTTGACGCTGGCTCGACAACACCGACATGGCTTTATTTTGAGGAAGTTGATGCGGGGAATGCTTCTTCGAAACTTGGTGTTGTCGGTGTGGTGATGTTTCCGGCTGGAGGGAAACTGTGATCCTTTGGCGAAACAACACATTCTCACAGGTAACGCGAATAAACCACTGGTTAGCATTAGCTGCGGGAAGATTGCAGCGTCTTTAGCCGCAGACAGCTGACGGCACCTGTTTGTGTGTACGTACGAATGCAAATTCACAACAACAACATCAAAGTAGCTTCTTGTATATCTTAAGTTTTTTCCTTTAACAGAAGTTAATTTAACTTAGTCATTAATGCCTTCGCTTGCGTGTTATTGTTTTGATATTGACTCCTGAAGAATGCTTGTAAGGTTAACAAGCTCTCTCTCTCTCTGTGTCTCTCTGTGTGTGTCTCTCTCTCTCTCTCTCTCTCTCTCTCTCTCTCTCTCTCTCTCTCTAACTGATAAATGCATTTAATAAGTTGTTTTTTCTTCGCTTTGTACCACGTAATGCTTAACTTCTCCACTTGAGAGTTCACTCCTTGAGTAAATATGGCAAATGGCTCAAAGGCATTTAACATTCCTGCTTATTCTCTTGGATCTGTTGTATTTCGAAACAAAACTGATAGAAAGAGGATAAACATTCAGGTTATGGCTCATCAACGTCTGAGTCGTCTCACAGCGATGCTGCGTGGTCAGATTCCTTTAGTAGCTGTGTCCATGGGAATGTGTTCACAATGTCTCCACTCAGGTCAGGTCATGCCGAGTCAGCACAGGGTCGTAATGTGATGATGGTGAAACTCCTCAGACACAAACATTTGTCAACAAACCGCAGCGTTATCCTGTTAAAGAGTTTCATAGAGACGCCGTGGGAATCTGGATTTACACCAGCCTGTGTTGAGGTGCACACTCACAGCTCATGCAAAATAAATAGGAATGTGACTTGACCTGTGGGTGGCGCTGTGACAAGCAGAGTGAGACTTGACCGTTAAAATGTCATCATCCAGAGAGCCGTCATCACTCTTGTGTCTGATGCGATGATGAAACTTTATAAAGTTTAGGTCGACTTGAACCCTCATTTCCTCTTTTTGAGGTTTCACTCGGTTTCACTCGAGGTTTCACTCGGTGCAGTCACCTGCACGTTTTGGTTTTGTTACAAATGCAGATTTAGGGATGTAAACATGCACATCTGCTTTGTGTTGTTCTCCTTTCACTCCTCTTCAGCATGTCGCTCACAGCACTGCTGGGCCTCCTCTGTGCCTTCGGCCCCCTGGCCACAGCGGATAACGTGACGATCCCCAGCTCCCATCAGGGCCCTCCGCCGCTGCTGGTGGTGTCGTTCGACGGCTTCCGCGCCGACTACCTGCAGAGGTTCCCCATGCCGAACCTGAAGCTCCTGTACAGCCAGGGGGTCCTGGTTGAGCAGCTCACCACGGTCTTCATCACCAAGACGTTTCCTAACCATTACAGCCTGGTAAAGTGTTTTTCCTCACACTTTGTTTGATGATGTCAACGGTTAATAATGTCTGAATGCACTGGATGAAGTATTCTGTGGCGTCATCTTGGCTCTTTAGATGACGGGGCTGTACGCCGAGTCACATGGGATGCTGGCCAACCGCATGTACGACCCCACCACCAAAAAGCACTTTAGCATCGGCAACAACAGCGACCCGGAGTGGTGGAACGACGCCGAGCCGCTCTGGGTCACGGCGCTGGACTCCGGCTACAAGACGGCGGTGGCGATGTGGCCCGGCTCTGACGTGATCATCCACAACCGCAGGCCAACGCACTTCTTCAAGTACAACTCCCACGTGACTTTCCAGGAGCGGCTAGGGAACTTGACGAAGTGGCTGGTGGGGAGCGAGAAGGTAAAGAGCCACGTCACGTCTAACAAACAAAGCAGGTCTTTGAAAATGTCTCCGTCTGACATTGTGTGATTTCCGTCTCATATCGTCAGGAGGAAGCGGTCATGTTCGCAGCCATGTACTGGGAGGAGCCAGACCGGTCGGGTCACCGGTTCGGCCCTGACAACGACACCGCCATGGCCCAGGTGCTGAAAGAGGTACGGACGCGTGTAGGTGGAAGGTAAAACCTCAGAGGAGCTCGCTTGGTCCTGAAAAACTCTTTTCCCCAAAATAGGTTGACGACAACATTGGCCTGCTGATGTCGGAGCTGGAGCGCGTGGGCCTGTGGGGTCACATCAACGTCATGGTAACCAGTGACCACGGCATGGCCCAGTGCTCGGCCGACCGCCTCATACGGCTGAACGACTGCCTCCACCCCGACAACTACACCGTGGTGGACCTCTCGCCCGTGGCAGCGCTCATCCCTCACAGAGGTGGGCGCTCTCCAGTCACGTCACCAAGGCCATCTGGCGACGACAAGCTCTCATGTGTGTGTGGGTGTGTGTGTGTGTATTTTCCACAGACCCAGATGCCGTCTTCGCCCTGCTCAGTAAGTGCCACCCCCACATGACGGCCTACCAGAAGCAGTCGATCCCGGACAGACTCCACTACCGCAACAACGTGCGTGTGCAGCCCATCATACTGGTCGCAGATGAGGGCTGGACCATCGTGCAGCGGGGGAACAAGCTGCCCAGACGTAATGGACTTCACTGGATTCATTTAAGCTTTGCTGTATATTAAACCATTACCAGCATGGGGGGATAACAGGTGTAGCTGCATGTGAAAGCGTCTATAAGAGGAGATGTGGCGCTGGTATGTTAGGAGAGAGGAGAACGGGACTTGATCCACTCGTCCATCTAGACCTCATGGCTCTGAGTGTTCACATACGCTTCAATAACCTCTAACCCTGCTTTGCTCCCTCCCCTTCCTCACTTCAGTGGGCGACCACGGCTTCGACAACGCCCTACCCAGCATGCACTCCTTCCTGGCGGCGACGGGCCCCGGCTTCCGCCAGGGTTACCGGATGTCCTCCCTGCAGAGCGTGGACCTCTACCCGCTGATGTGCCGGCTGCTGTCCGTGCCGCCGCTGCCCAACAACGGCTCCCTGGCACGGGGGCGCTGCCTGCTGGCCGAGGAGGCGTGCAACTACGTCTACCTGGTGGTCGGCCTGGTGATCGGCACCCTGCTGTTTCTCATCACCATCTTGGGTAAGTCGGCACCATTGGCTGATGCTTTTTATTATATCATCTTCACTTCATACCTTACCTCTTCTGCTGAGTCCTGTTTGTTTGTTTTAAAGTGAGCAGACTCCAGAGCCAGCAAACTAACCAGGACGTGTTTTCCTCTCAGTTCTGTTCAGGTTGCCCTGCACCCGTCGCCCCTCGGCTTTCGAGCGGCTGCAGGTGGACGACGAGTCCATGTTGGGCTAAACCAATCCGAACTATCTGTCCAATCCCACGTCTTCCACTTCTTGTGTTTGTACTCTCAGAATTGTTTTTAGATGACGATTTTCCTCCTGAATGCTTCCACGTAGACTTGAAAAGGCCAGTATGGTTTTTCCTTCAGCTTTACTGTTTGTCTTTGTCCACACACACACACATACACACACACACATACACACACACACATACATACACACACACACACACACACACACACACACACACACAAACACACGTGTGAAGTTCTCTGATGACTATAGGAAATAGTTAATATTGAGAGTTAATATTGAGTAACGTTACAGTTATAGAAAGGAAGACTTGAACCTATGACCATTTTACTATGGAGCTCATTTTGAGGGAATGAGTTCAGATACACAGGATGGATCATTTAGATGTTATTAGTTAATTTTATGAAGACTTGAATGTTTAAACTTCTGGTTGGAGAGATTTTGTCTTTATTTTCTTGATTGTGTTTGTTGATGTTTGATGTTACTGCTACTTTAGCCACTAGGTGGAGCCCTCAGCACATTTCAGACTTCCACAGAAAACTTAATAACAGATCAAGCAGATCATTTTGCTGCTCAATCATGTAATAATGCAAAGATCCCAACCTTGAGGCCTGGGATCGCTGCTGTAAGGGGGAAAAGTGATTTGAACTGCTAGTAGTCGAGTTAGAATCCATGTGTCAGATATTTATGCTGGGTAATTTTGACCAAAGATATATTGATCATCTCAAAGAGATAATCGATTTGAATGACAACAGTGATTATTTTTGTGGTTTTCTCTGCCACTTTTAGCAGCTGAATGTTCAGCGTCTTGCTCAGGAGCACTTAGACACATTACAGGGATCTGAACCGTGGCCTTTTGTGCACAGATGGCCTGTGCGTTCTGTATGTCAGGGGTTCCCAACCTGATGATTGTGTTTCTGTTTGTTGTTGGGTCATTTTCTCTCAGAGTTACTGAAAGAAGAAGAAGAAACTTTATTGGGTCAAATCACATGCAAACACGTCATTCTGAAATTTGTCTTGCATGCCCCTCTTACACACACACACGCACACATACATGCATTACAGAGAGGTCAGCGCAGGGCAACCATGATACGCCGCCCGTGGAGCAGTTGGGCGTTCAGTGCCTTGCTCACAGGCACCTTGGCAGTGCCCTGGCGGCAAACTGGCAACTCTCCAGCTGCCAGTCCGCTCTCTTGGTCCATACAGGGACTCGAACCCGTGACCCCCTGGTTCCCAGCTGAGTCCCTATGACTGAGCCACTGCCGCCCCAATTTTTCTCCAAATTTTCCAGAAAATGAGTTTTCTCTCAAAGTTACCAAAAGGGAACAGAATCAGAAGGAGAAACCGTTTTTGTTCTCACCTCAAACATGAAAACAGCAAAAGGGGGATATTGTTCTTTTTTTAATGGGACATAAGCCATAAATGTAAA
This sequence comes from Genypterus blacodes, assembly GCF_046128005.1. NCBI lineage: Eukaryota > Metazoa > Chordata > Actinopteri > Ophidiiformes > Ophidiidae > Genypterus > Genypterus blacodes. Next base: position 517,090 of record NW_027466868.1, read on the forward strand.
GATCGCCGCTATACTGTATGTTCATGATTGTATATTTATGTGACAAGGAGTTTCTATCGTGTTTGTGTGTGTGTGTGTGTTCTTATGTTTCTGGAAATGTTTTGGGCAATGATTTAATATTCCACCAGTTTCAGAAAAGGTCATGGAATTTCTCAAGTCGTCTGCTGTTGCGTTACAAGAAGCAAAGAGGGCAAGACACACATTTGGAAAAATTACTTTATATTCCTTTTTTGTATTTTCTCTATCGCAGTCACAACATTACAATGTAATAAAATGGTAAATATATAAAATCGAACTCAGTACTGACGCATATACATCTCTGTTTCGTGTTCAAAACCAAATGAACTGTACATGTTTTCATTTATATCTGTTTTACATCATTTAAAATCTGATAAGTTTCTAAGTTGTCATCTGCATTACTGTAAATCTGTCTCTTCTCAGATAAATAGACTTTATTTTCAGGAGGTATTGTAACAAAAATAACACCTTTGCTAACGCTGGCTGTCTGGAACCATTGAAAATATCATTCAACTCTTTACCCAGAATGCCTCAGGATACTATCCTAAACACAGAATACACGGACAAACCGGAGGATTTCACTCCCGTTTGGTTCTGAATGTCGCGGTTTTGGCGTGAAGCGGGTAAACCTCCGTAGGCCAGGAGATCCCCCGATGTGGTTTTATGAGTTTGAACACTTCGATGACAGCAGCCGCAAAATAATGAGACGTTAGCTAGACAGCAGGAGAGAAAATGTACACGAATACTGCGAGCTGAGAGGAGTTTCCTTCTTTGACTCGTTTTTAGCCATCTGAAGTCTTTTCGCAATTGCAGGACTCGGCTTGAAAATCTCCATCTAAACAAGTGATTAAGTCTCTTATGGTCTGTTTGTTTGTTTGTAAGTAGAATATTTCAAAAAGTTATTGATGGATTTCAATGAAACGTCATGCTGGTTGGACATAATCCAGGGAGGAACTTGTTAAAATTTGGTACGAGTCGGCCTGATGGTGGCGCTGCAATTACCACTTGCCTACAACTTAAGTCAGAGAATCTAAAGACCTCACATTCATTGGGTCTATCTGCGTCTACCAATATAGGCCACGCCCACATTTGACCTAAACTTTAATTTTTATCAAATGTAGAATGTCAACTCAACCTGTCAAATTACATCAACCAGAGACGGAATTATAATCTGATGACTACTCTGCCTTGGCAGAGGTATGAACTGTAATGGCCACCATCTGGTTGTACAATCAAGAAAATTCTTAACCTGATTTTAGAATGATATACTGTATATATATTTAATATCTAAAATTATAAATGAATCCTCACGCCAAAACAAATAGTTGTCAGCTGCTGTTGACAGGCCTTGTTAGTTGTTTACAGGCTGTCAGTTGTTTGCAGGCCTTGTTTGTTGCTTACAGACTGTCAGTTGTTTACAGGCTGTCAGTTGTTTGCAGGCCTTGTTTGTTGCTTACAGACTGTTCGTTGTTTACAGGCTGTCAGTTGTTGCTTACAGACTGTCAGTTGTTTACAGGCTGTCAGTTGTTTGCAGGCCTCGATTGTTGTTTGTGGGACTTGTTTACATGTTGTCAGTTCTTGTTCACATGCCTTGTTTGTTGTTTACAGGTGGTCAGTTGCTGTTTACAGGCCTTGTTTGTGGGCCTTGTTGTATACAGGTGGTCAGTTGTTGTTTTCAGGCCTTGTTTGTGGGCCTTGTTTACAGGTGGTCAGTTGTTGATTACAGGCCTTGTTTGTTGCTTACAGGCCGTCAGTTGTTTTCAGGCCTTGCTTGTCAAATACAGACATTTAGTTGTTGTTTACAGGCTGTCTGTTGCTGTTTGAATGCTTAGCAGAGCCTGATTGTTTAACTTGTTATACAGTATCTTACATGCCATTGTTTTGCTTAGTTTTGGACTATTTTTTAGAATATTTGTGGCTTTTTTCACAGAAGAACAAAGTTTATTACTCAAAGATATTTATTTATTATTCTGGTGTTATTTTTGTGCATTTAAGGAGAAACGGAGACGCCGCAGCTTGTTTACGTCTGCCTGTCTGGCGAATCGTCTCCAAAACGTTTTTGTCTCTTAGATCTAAAGTTGGTGTGCTTATACTCAGGACAACACGATGGCACAGACTCCTACGAAAACACAGTTTCCAGTCCCGTCTTACATTCTGGATATTTATAAAGGACATTTACTATCGGTACATCAGGTCTAATCCCAACAATCGAACGTAGATCCAACAGAGGAAGGATAAGCAGGAAAACGTATTTACAATCAAAACGGCAACCACGAGAAAATAAAAGCTACGTCTGCACATCGAATCTCTAGAACTACGTCAGAACACATTATAAAAGCGTGACCCCGTCAAAATAAAAGCTCATGGTACATCTCCTATACGTCCGTGTGAGGTTTAGTTTGACCCTGCCATGTGCTTATAGTATCCAGACCCGAGTCGGAAGAAGCGCGAAAACCTCCCGTCTTGCTTTTGAGCGTTTCCGAGCCGCAATCTGGTGGAAAGTGAGGACACTCCGATCTGGACGGGGACGGATTTCGCTCGCAGTTGGACTCAGGTCTGGAAGAAACTGGTCTGAGATCGAGCTTAGCGTCTGGCCTTGAGTTCTACAAAATGACGCTGGGAAACGATACTTTCTCCGGACCAAGCGAGGAAATACTGTGGCAAAAATAAAAAAGAATAAGCATATGAAGCGTTACTGACACACACTCGCGCATACACTCAGCCTCACCACGAGCCTCATATGCTTTGCAGACCCTGATAGTGGAACATTTATGTGTTTGTCCAAAGATAAAGAACTCATGTGTGGACATTCCTCAGTCTGGAATACCGCTGCATCATCATCATCATAAAGGTACATTACACAGTTTTTCCCTTCTGACCCACATAAACACAGGATACATCTGGAAAATTGTTACGCATTGAACAAATACAAAACACAAGACACATTTGCATGCAAGGTTGGGGTTTCGTAAACCTGTCAACCTCATGAAACCAAACCAAACCGGTGAAAAGGGAAAACAGTGATGTGGCGTTTGTAAAGGTTATCCAAGCCCAGAAACTCTCTGTGCGTAAGCTTGCATAGTTGTGGATTTGGAGCCATAAATCAGCAGTAAAATCAGAACAGAACTGTGATATAATACTAAGCTTGGCCTGGCAAAGACTCTTCTTGATGATGGCGGGAAAATTGAGTCTTCATGTGCAGCCATAAAGACTCAAACGTAGCCGAGTTCTCCGTGGTGCCACACGTAAGTCAGAGTGATACAAAGGTAGCATGTTAAAAATGTAACATAGAAACACTAACGAAAAAAGATGGAGACGCTACGCTTGAGTCTGAATGCTCCACGCCAAGAGTCGGAATGCTGGATTTATCGGCAACGGAAAGGTCAGAGATCTCGCTTATCAAACCTCCCCGACGTAAATACTTGTTCGCCGCGACCTCAAAATCTACGACAATCATGCAAGAAATTCACGAGCTGTGAAACTACGCAACATCAAGTCTGCATTGTTTTTGTTTGTTTTTTTCAGGTTTAGGAACGTGTGCTAAGATGTTGCTTTTTCAGGCGAGGTTCTTTTAGCTTTCACTTCAAAATGAGGAAGATCCAGAGGCGGACTTTACCATGAAGCAGCGTTAGCACCCCCCCGAGGCCCTCAGTTAAGATGGCCTCCAATTACTATGTATACGTTATGATCTTTAGATCAATGATGATGTTTCGATTGTACATGAAGTCATGTGTTTATACCTTTTGAACCCACTAATAATCATTCACAACATTCAGTACGTTTAACATCAGTCCCTGTATTGAGTACGAGTCAATGTGACAGTGACACAGGTTCCAATCCTTGTTTTGAGTTTTGGTGACGACAGAACCTCTACGTTTACCTTTAGATCGTTGGTTCCTGAACTTTCATAACCACGGCAGAACATTTGGTGGCGCTGTAGGACAAAGTCTCTCTCAAACCAACCTCAACGTGGGCGGAAGTAGATTCGGTTTTCCGGGTTTAGACGACCTGGAGAGTGGCTGTCGCTTAACGAAGAAGAAGAGGAGTTGGTTTGGTTTGCTTGAGCTGCGAGACGTAGAAAGACGCATAACGTTGACGTCGTCGCCACGTCCTTTGAATGGAGCGGGAACGACGGTTAGACAAAAGCTGGAACTCAACAACTAGATGCGTTCTAGCGACGTTTGTTGATTCTTTGCTGTTGGCTGTGACTTTGCGGATGCTTGACCTTACGGAGGCTTCGCGAACTAAGGTGGCGAACAGGCGAACACTGCGCGACATTTACAGCCGACATCTACTGCAAAAGTCGGACAAGAGCCGATGGAGCCGAAATTCAGCCAGACCCTGAATTTGGTTGCCGACTGGAAATTTGGGGCTAAATCGGAGTGGAATCGTCCAGTTTCTGCCTGTTTTGTAAAAATCCCGTCTTCTTCTCCTCCAAATGGCTCAGACAGATACAGAAGGAGTTGCTGATTTTTATTTACGCTCTCAAAGTTAGTAAGACCGTGTCAATCAACCTTTTTAAGGTCGGTAGATCTTATTTGGCTAAATACTTCGTACGGCGCTAAATCGGCGTACGACCGGTTTTCACTCAGTAGCACCATATGAATATTGTTCCCAAATTATAAAGGGGTGAGGGATTATTGGATTTTTGTGTGTGTGTTCGAGAGGTGAGGTACGTGTAGGTCAGTTGGTGTATCTCCCTGCTGTGTGCGTGTGTGTGTGTTTGTGTGTTTGTGTATGAGCGTGTTTACTAAGCACATCTCCCTGCTCCAGAGAGTTGCATAGCACAGGAAGAGCAGACAGAGCCTCGGCCGGTAACTGAAGGCAGTATGCAAGTTGCACCATAGATTTCAAAGAGACAAAGTGCCCTTATTGCACCATAAGTATGTGTGTGTGTGTCTGTGTGTGTTTAATGTCTGCACCATATGAAGAGGGGTTAGCAGCCAGCTGACTCCAGAACGGGAGCGCCGAACGCCTATTAAATCTGCTTGCCGGTTTGCAGCGAATGAACGGATTTGTTTACCTTGACTAGCACCACGGGAAAAAAACGACTAAAGCTCGCTCAGCAGTTGCACCATTTAGGAACTTAAAGGGGCACGTCGACATTTTCAGATTAAGTCTCTTTGTTTTGCTGCGGAACACCTCGCCGCGTTGACTCTACATGGCGCCATTTCTCACGCGCAGCTCCCTGTTACAGCAACCTCCACCCTTCCTCCTCCGACAGGTTGAGTGAGCTTTTGGACGACTCTGCGCAAATCCATACGTCTTCTTCGATGACGCACGAATGTTTATATACAGTGTATCGATGATGATTCCAACAATGATTGGGCTTTGGTTGTAACATCTGCCAATCTTTGTGAAATGAAGGAATATAGAGTGACACATGAGGAAGAAGTGCCCTCTAAAAGTCGCTGTGTGGATTTGACTGTTTCAATGGACAGGTTTTTGCCGAGCACACACACATCTCAGCTAGCAAACTAAGAGAATACGTAAAAGACCAAAATGTTAAGTTGCATCTCCTGGCAAGAATGAATGCATCAACTTCCTTCACAACAAGAAGCATGGGCTCGTATCTCTCTGGTCTCGTTTTTTTTTCTCTCCCTTCTGGCCGCCACACGGTGTTGAGTGATGTTCCTGTCAATGAGCTGACCGGCGATGCGTCGGCTGATCTGTTGTCGCCTGCCAATCTAACAGCTTGGATCGCTGGGATAAATAAACACGCTGATAAATAAGTAAGGAGCCAGGCCTCACAGCTCAGACGTGGGCGACGTCGGAGGAGGAGGCCGGCGGGTTTCAGGCCAACGCGGGGGGGAGCGGGGGGGGGGGGGGGGAGGGGTGACGTGACGGTGACGACCCAACAAGTCCGTGGCTGTTTTGTGTGTCGGTTTCAGAAAGCTGAGACTTTGCCCGAGTGATTATCAGGTTCCACCGACATTTGTGTGCAGTTTGCTCATTTTGTTGATTCGTTTTCATTTTGTTTGCGGTAGCGAGGACGCCTGGACGATATGAGTGACAACAAAAGCTTTCCCATAATCCTCTCTGAGCTTAAAAAGAACTGATAGAGAAGAGTGGAGACCGCCCATGCAACATCGGAACTCTTACTCACTATAGCGTCTTCTTCCGCCTACACGCCCTCGCAAACTAACACGCAAGCCTTCTTTCCCATCATGCCTTGTGACTAGCACTCCCCACCTCCCCCCCAAACCGACACGTTCCTCTTTGTCCCCAGTCGACAACAACGAATCGGTACAAAAGAACGTCCCCTCTGTACATATAAAATATACACACCACCTTTTACCAACCCGCGCCACTTCCTTTACTTCTTTTGTTCACCGGAAACGCGTAGAAGTGCGAGAAACGTAAGATGGCATGCAGCGCTGTGACCTGGAGCCACGCTCTTTTCTCCATTTCTGTTTTTCCTTCACAACGGGGCACAAAACACACGAAGAAGAGCAACCGATGTGACAAGATGGAGAGAAAGAGAGAGAGAGAGAGAGAGAGATGGACTCCTGCTGAAGCAGCTTGTTGAGTCATGGCCATGGACTGACAGGTCAAAGATGCCTGCAAGGAGTGTGTGTGTGTGTGTGTGCTTGTGTGTGTTTATGTGCCTTAGTTTAACGTAATTGCTTGTTGTGTGTGTGCTTCGTGCTTGTATTGTGCCTTACTGTGTGTGTGAGCGTGTCGGCCTGTCTGGCTCTAGCGTGTGCATGTATCCGTGCTGATGTGTGTGTGTGTGTGTCAGAGTGAGGACTCATACTGCAGCAGTTCGTACAGCAGGGGGCCGTCACGGTAACGGATGCCCACGGCAGCCGGTGTGATGTACTGCAGGATGTTAATAGTCCTCCGCAGGCGCCGGTCCACGTAGTGAGCGTCCCAGGCCGGGTATCGCTTCCTGGGCATGTCGATCTTTATGAGCGGACCCTCGGCTTTGGCAGAGGGCGGCGCCGACCTCACCTGGAAGACGGGCAGGCAGGAGTCCCCCACGTCCTCCTCCGTCTGCGACTTGGTCATGTGGGCCGGGGTGGGCGGGGCGGTGGGCGGCGCCGACGGGGGCAGGGGGAGGCCCCATAGCAGCTGGGCGCAGCAGGAGGAGGCGGGGCTGGGCTGCATGTGGGCGGTGGCCGGGTGCAGGAAGCCGTAGTACAGCAGCATGACCAGGACGCCGCCGGCGAACGTCAGATAGACGCTACACAGCGCCGTGACCGCGTAGGAGTCGGTCAGCGCCGGGTCCCTGTAGGCGTACCTGGAGGAGCGGAGGAAGGGCGTGGGTTCATGAGGCTTAGGGTTTGATCTGTAGCTCTACATTTGTCCGGTCATACGTTCGTACTCACCACAGTCCGGTCAGAAACGTGTTCTCGGCCAACACCACCATGTAGTACGCGATCATCCGGTACCGCGTCTTCCCCTCCTTGACATTGAACCAGCAGAAGATGTAAACAATGCCCACCACCATGTTGAACAGCACCTCCTCCCACTTGGACATGCAGAAGTCGGTGCCGCCGTGCACCACCCAGAAGGCCATGGCGCACCAGTGCAGCATCACGAAGATGCCGAAGTAGATGTGGAAGAGCGAGGCGAAGAGGGCGAGCGAGAGGACCCGCGACGAGATGGTGAAGAGGCGCCAGAAGAGGTGCAGCAGCGCGCCGCGGTAGCTCATGCCGCGCTGGTCGTCGCGCGAGTCCCGCAGCAGCTTGTGGTACGACGCCAAGACCCAGGCGAGAGACAGGAGGGACGCCAGGGAGGAGACGCCTGCAGAGAGAGAGAGAGAGAGAGAGAGAGAGAGAGAAAGAGACAGAGGGAGGAGGAGGAGGAGGTGTCAACATGTCCTTTGACAATAAAGACATGCCGGCGTGAGCGTTCGGTGAGCAACGTTTTGGTGACGCTGGCGGCGCTCAGATGGAGGTTATTTTTAACGCAGCGTCCCAGATGCTGTCGTCACATGTTTGCGTTAAAGTAGTCAGTGGGCGGGCGGCACGATGAGATGACTCGCTCGATGATTTTGGGATGAATAAGCGAGAGGGGGCCGGAGGATTCTTGGCAGATCGGCTTCTGGACTGCACGAAGACGAAGGACTTTTAAAAAAACAACAAAACCAAAACAAAACAGCTTCAACCGGCCCCACAAATTACAAAGTGCGATGTGTGCAAATTGCTAATTACTGTTTTTAGAGCAGTGGATCTGTCAGTAACACAGAAACCTGGTATTATGTATTTGCGAGTGCGGCGGCGGCTTCCTCCCCGTTTCCACCTACACTGCAGCGTCTCGGCCCGGTTCTCCTGGATCATGATGCACAGCTGCAGGACGAGCTGCGGCGCCGACTCCAGGAACGTCTCCAGCAGCCGCAGCATGTTGACGTCGGCGTACTCGAACATCATGGCCCAGTACCAACGCCGCTGGTGCTCCTTCTGCCGCCGCGACATCACGCCCAGGTAGAGCGTCCTGATGTACCTGGCGAGGGATCAGAGACATCAGCGTGTCAGACTTAGACGCTTATATCATCATAAATATGTAAATAATATGGATATGTGGCATGTTGTTGTTACATACAGTGCTTTAACAATGACATATGACCTTTGACCCTGTACTGAAGGTGAACGGAAGTCGTCCTGACCTACAGATTGAACGGAATACCAGATGGGAGCGTGCAGCGTATACGTGGGTGGGATGTAGGAAGGGAAGATTTCAATTAAAAACACCTCGGGGCACGCGTTGGAAGCATGTTGGCGTGCGAGCATCTGTGTGTGTGTGTGTGTATGTGCGCTAATGATCTCCTCCCTCTTCCCAGTGTATACGTGACACACTCCTCTGTACGTGCAGGGGTGTCATGGCGTGCGGCGGCGGCGGCTCCTGCATTATGCATGTCTGCGTATACGTATGGATAACACAGCCATCTGGAAACACGCACACCACATCAATAATGCAGCCGCCGCCGCCGCCGCCGCAGAAACGCCCCCACGCACGTCCACGCCGCGCTGATATTGATCAAGTGTATAAGTGTTTAGGTTGTGCCTGTGTGTGTGTGTGTGTGTGTGTGTGTGAGAGATTGAGGCTGTTTGCCCTTCAGGAGCGCTGAAGGAGAAATATCACGTCACACACACACACACGTTTATTTGGGGCTTTTTTTCACGAGACCCCTTTCCCCCCCCCGCCTCCCTCCCCCCCAGCTGGTGTTTAGGTTGTGGGCCTGAGATCTGTCGTGGCGGCGTCTTGGCGGCTGACATGCACTTAACGCAGCAACATGGAAGGATGTGGTTTCCAAAACGTATCCGCCGAATACAGTAAACCTCACAACCCCACCGATCTCCTCCTCCTCCTCCCTCTTTCTCCGCTCCCCTCCCCCCTTTGACTCCCATTGTGCATGTGCAAGCTTTTTCCCCCTCTTCCTCTCCTTCCTCCTCCTCCTCCCCCCTTCCACTCCCTCGCCATCTCTAAGCGATCCGTCTCAATCAGGCCGTACCATTTCCCCACTTATAAACAACCCTCCTCCTCCTCCTCCTCCTCCTCCTCCTCCTCTACGCCCTCCACGGTGGGAGAGTCCATTTTGCAGGCCGATAGGGTGATGGTGGTGTGTGTGTGTGGGTGGGTGTGCGGGAGTGTGTGTGTGTGTGTGCGTGAGAGCCAGGGGGGTCAGATTTAACCCTACAACAACAGAAAGACCAAAGCCAGAGGAGCTGTGTTGCACATCTCTAGCACAGCAGGATGCAATCACACGCACAAACACACAAACACACACGCACACACACACACACACACACAACACTCCTCTCTCTCTGCTGACCGCCCTCAGGCATGTGGACACCATTAAGGAGTCTTCACTTCTCAGAGGGAGGGGGGGTTGGGGGCTGGAGAGAGAGAGAGACAGAGAGAGAGAGAGAGAGACAGAGAGAGAGAGAGAGAGAGAGACAGAGAGAGAGAGAGAGAGACAGAGACAGAGACAGAGCGAGAGAGTGATGGTACAGAGAACTACGAGGCTAAACACACACGCATCCGTGGCACTGCTGCTTACCTGTGCTGTCACAGCTACACACACACACACACACACACAAACACACACACACACGCGCGCGTTATGCACACACACGACTACCTACGATGAAATAGTGCTGGCAGAACGGTAAAAATCCTCACAAATACACTTCCAGACCGGATGGTTGGTGAGATAATTGCAAGACACTGGTGGTTGTCTGTCTGTGTGTGTGTGTGTGTGTGTGTGTGTGTGTGTGTGTCCACTTAAAAGGCAAGCAGTGAAAGTGTGTCCAACATATTTTTTTTTCTGCCAGTACTTTTTCGCACCACAATTATCACCTACCCATGTCCAACTCTGTGTGTGTTGATGTGTGAGTGTGTGTGTGTGTGTGCATATGTGTGTGTATATGTACAAAGGGGGGGGGGGATCTGCATTGCCAGAGGCACAGATGCTTTTCCTCTTTCTACTCTCCATGCATGCTGACACTCATGGGAAGAGCCGTGACACCGCTTTTCCACCAGTCGCACACTGGCACGCATGAGCAAACACACCCACGAACTCACACACGCACACACACGCACACACACTCACGTGCACGACTGAAAAATCCATACAATTAAAACATGAAGTGCACAGAGGGAGGAAGAGCTGTCCGCGGTGCTGAATCTGTTTCAGCGATGGAGGAAATAAAGGGCAAAGGCCAACGTGGCTCCTATATTCTGCACAAATTTGCCCCTAAAGACTCAAATAATGGGACACAACCCCCTCCCCCCCCTCATGTGGCTGAGTGTGATGTAATCAGCCTCTATGAATGTACAGAATGTACGCCTAATAGAAATGAACCCATGCCCTCGTTTCCACATCGACGTTCACAAGCTTTATACATTTTTTGGTTCACGATTGAGCTCTGAAAACACAAATGTGCTCTTTCCTGTCAAAGACGTAGCGGGACAAGTCAGCGAAAGACCAGGACGACACACACACAGGGACACACCAGTCTCTCACAACCTAAACGTTCAATCTATACCTTTCGAAAAATGGATTTCAGACTGGTAAGAGATCCAAGTCCGACCCACATTTTTGGTCAGCGGGGGCCGAACCTGCCCCGGGAAAGACCTGATTGTTTCCGGCCCTGACCAACACACATTTATTTATTTATAACACCGTCTGTGTTTATCTCTGTAGTGACTTACGCTGTCCTACAGAGTAAGTCGTGTTTACTGTTTAGTACCTCGTCTGTGTGAGATTGTATATTAAGGTAAATGAACCTCAGATGATGAAGTAAGTCAGTGATATTGTGTCTTATATGATGAAGATTATTACAAGAAAGGAAAGAGGAGAAGTGAATGGGGAGGAAAAGAAAAGAGGAAAAATGGGGGGGAAATTGATTCTGTAGATTGAATGAGGTTTTGTAGATTGGCCACACTGCCTTGTTTGTGTGTGTTTGTACTTTGATTTAAGAAAGGATAGAAAAGAAAGAACATTGTGTTACTTCCTCCTCTTCCTCTCTGCCTGCTGTATACATACTGGAGCAGTGGAGAGGTCACAGAGTGCGTATCTTCCTCTGCTGCCTGTCAGTGTGAAGCAAGCTTTCATTTCTTCCACTCGGTCCATTAGCAACAATAAAGTGTGTGAAAGAGAGTGTGTGTGTGTGTGAGAGTGAGAGAGAGGGGGGTGAGTGTGGTCAGAGGCTGTGTTTAGGTGTTTGTGTGTGTGTTTGTTTGTTTTCCGTCTCCCTACCTCCACACCTGTCCCAGCTGGAGGATGTGTATGGTGATCTGCCACAGCCAGATCGAGGCCAGCTGCAGGCGGTCTCTCCCCGGGTAGAGGCACCCCAGAGCCACCGCGCCCCGCTTGGTCAGCCCCTCCACCTCACCGAGCCCGCCGCCGGTGTAGTCCTGCACGAACCAGCGGAAACTCAGAATCTGGACCAGCACCGATGGCACCAGCACGAAGAAGAGAGTGAGGCCGAACCAGAGGTAGTTCTGCCTCTGGTAGTAGTCCAGCGCCAAGCATAAGTCCGTGCCGACGTCCCAGAAGAAGACGAGGAGGGCGAGGATGATCCAGAGGCAGTCCAGCCACAGCTGCTCCCGGGGCGGGCAGTGAGTCTCCCTGACACCGACCCCTCCGATGGGCTGGCCCCCACCGAGCAGGGAGCCGAGGCATGCGGAGCGGCAGCCCCAGTAGCAGGCGGAGGTGCGGCAGCACTGACAGATGTGGATCGCGGCGGAGTCCAGCGGCTCCTCGCCGTCAACATCGTACAGCTGCGCGAACCCTCCGCCGCCGCCGTACCCGACCCCCGCTTTGCCGCCGTCCGACTGCGCGGCCATATTCCCCTTCCCGCTCCTGCCCTCCTGCGAAAAGCACGACCGCACCGTGGTGCTCTGTCGGTTAGCACGTCACTTCCCAGATACCTGCGCTCCTCTTCCCACTCGCGCCGAGCCGACCGCTGCGTCTCTTTCACGCCCGCGGCGCGAGGAGCCATCAGAGCCGGCGGCCGCGCGACGGCGGCTCCCCTTCTTCTTCGTCCGATGGACAATCCGCCACCGGGCGCACGCGAGCAGCAGCAGCAGCGGAATCCGTTTCCGTTCTAGTCCAACAGTCCAGCATCATACCGACCTGCGCGCGCGGTCATCTAGGGCGACGGGAGGCTATGACGTAATGCATCTCCCGCTGTTCTTAAGACGTGTGAGTGTAATGGTGTGTGTGCGTGTGTGTGAAAGAGAGAGTGGTTTTGTGTGTGTGTGTGTGTGTGTCTGTCTGTCTGTCTATCTGTCTGTGTGTGTGTGTGTGTGTGTGTGTGTGTGTGTGTGTGTGTGTGTGTGTGTGTGTGTGCGTCAGCGCGCCCCGGACACTAGACTGCTCTCTCCCCGGTCACTAAACTCATCCCACCCGCACACAGGCTGTAAGTACCCGGTATCCGCTGCGACCCATGTCGGCTCCGCTCCGCTCCGCTCCGCTCCTTCCCGCAGCTCCAGCTCGCTGCAGCCCCGCTCTCCCTCCTGTGTACTCTCGCTCTCACACTCCGCCCTCTACCGGAAAATGGGCTTCAACCCCGTAACCACATCTGCACGCGGGCGCGCACACGTGCACGCGCGCTAGGGGTCGTGCAGTATCCCAGCGGTGCTGTATGGGACTGGTTTGCAGTGAGAAACACCTGGATTCACGGAGCAGGAGGAGGAGGTGGAGGAGGAGGAGGAGGAAAAATGAGATTTCTATCCTCTGCCACGAATCTCTCCATCAATCTCTCCACCATTCCCCGTTCATCCCTCCATCCATCCTCCCTCAGTATTCCCCTCCATCTTTACACCCGTGCCCCCTCACACTTATCTCCTCTCCTTCTCTCCCTCTCTCCTTCCACTCCAATGGACCGACTGTCCCATGGCTCATCTGGCCTAATCAGCCATAACGTGTGTTTGTGTGTGTGTGTGTGTGTGTGTGTGTGTGTGTGTGGGTGGTGTGATGGGGAGATAGAGAGGGGAGGATTTAGGATAGTGGGAAGCTGCTGAGTGTGTGTGTGTGTGTGTGTGTGTGATGGGGAGATAGAGAGAGGAGGATTTAGGATGGTGGGAAGCTGGTGAGTGTGTGTGTGTGTAGGACCAAAGAATGTTGGACCACGTGAGAGGTGGAAAGAGGGAAGGACTTAGTAATAAGAAGAGGGATGAAAAGAGAAAGAGTGAGAGAGAGAAAGAGAGAAAGAGAGAAAGAGAGAGAGAGGTTTGGGATGAAGCAATCTTAAAGCATGAAGGGGGCGAGCATGGAAGTAGGAGGAATAGTTGGAAGCGTGAAGCTGAAATGGGTGTGTCAGCATGCATTTTTCAGGGATGTGGACACAAAAGAGGGGAGAAAGAAAGATTGGAGTTAGAGAAAAGAAGGGATGAGGGAATTATGCAAAAAGAGGAAGGGGGAGAAGTTTTGAGAGGGATGAATGGCCGTGGAAGAGGAGTGGATTTGGGAGAGGAATCTTTCGAAGCGTGAAAGTGAATTTCAGGATTCCAGGATACATTTTCCAGCATGTGGACACAAAAGAAAAGAGGAAGAAAAAAAGACGAAGGCAAAGATGGAGAGACTGGAATAAAGACAAGGGAAGATGGGTGTATTTGTGAATATGGAGAAGGAAAAAGCTTGTTTGAAATATGAGTAGTAGTGAATATGAGAAGTCTTTTCCGCTTACACACTATGGAATATGCACGCGCGCACACACACACACACACACACACACACACACACTCCTCCTTTTTCTCAGGAGCACGTTGCTCTGCACGCACGTGTACGTTCCCTCTCTCTCTCTCGCTCTCTTTCTCTGTCCACTGGAGATTAGCCCCTCTGTTGTCATGGCGACCGTGGCTGCGCGGCTGAAGGACAGAGAGAGATAGAATCGATGGTTGTATGGGGGAGTGCGTGTGTCTGTGCGTGCGTGTTTTGCGTGTGCAGGTTTCTGCATGAGCAAGAGGCAGCGAACAGCAGCAAAATTCTTCAGCTGTGCGGTGTGACTGTGAGCGTGGGCTGCTTCCCTGACACCTGGATCACACACTCATTACACATAAATCCTTAAATACCACCTGAATGACACCAGTGTGTGTCAGCAGCAACTTGGAAGATTTCTGTAATTCTCGACCACAGCAGATGTTAATAGGGTGGAATTATTGAAACAAATCGCCTCTAAAGGAGTCCCACACTTCCTGTTTTGTTGGATTACGATTTTCGAGTGTTTGCCTCAATTTGCCATAAACGTGTCTCATTAAGAGAATAAACATATTAAGGGAAACCTAGAGATTTTGAACATTGTGTACTGAGACACACATGTTAAACACGTAAACGTTTAAGCTTTTACCCTGGTCACATGTTTGTTGTTCTACAGAGGTTATTCTGACAGTCAGCATCTCATATAATACATTCATGTAATTTTTGTTTAAGCCTGACCATTGTTCGTGAAGTTACAGTCGTTTCTCGCGGCCTCGTCCAGAACTCAGACCAAGTGTTCACATCACAAGAACCCCACAAACAACCTGGAAATCCCCTTAATCACCAGTTTTTAAATGGGGTATTTTCTGTTAATGGCAATTTTTTTAGATACATCTAAGAAGAATGTGATCAAATATGAGGTACCGGGTCTGCTCAAGCCCCCAGAACTGAGGTCCGGATCAATCAGGTCCTGCTGCCCCTAACTTGTATTGCTCAACCAATATTTTTATTGTGTTCGTAATGAATGTAAACAGAGAAAAGGGTGATGTTTCATGAAATCCAAAACTAAATAGATGAAATATGCTCGACTATTAGGAGAAGGAACAGAAAACAACACTTTTCACAGCAAAAATAAGTGTGTAAGGAAAACCTGAGGGACAGTAGGCAGATTGAAGCGATTAAAAAGTCATTATATGAGCGACAGCCATTCATTTTGTGTTTATATTAGTATACATTATGTTCGGCTCAAAGGCTCAGTGGGAGGCTTTGCTCGTTTTTATACCTTTCTTATATCTACACATTTCTATCTCCATTCAGGCCTTTAGAGCCTCTTTGGATTTGAAAGAAAATAAATGGAGAAAGAGATGATATCTTTATAATCACACTTATAGATTAATGCATTTTCAACACAATACTGGAGGGTTTTCCTTGATCTTTCAGGTGTGTTGGGTTTGTTTTCCAACACACAGAACCCAACAGTAGCAAGTACAAAAGCAGAAAATGAAACAGGGCCACCAAACAGAGCTCCGAAATTTGGGATTTTCTGATGAAGAAAGTCAGGATGTCTTTGAACAATCTGTTTACTGTGATGGGGACTTGTGAGTGATTACGAGAAGCATCAATGGGCGTTGATGAGTTCTTTCTCCTTCGGGGGTGATTTGTGGATAGTTGAAGGCGGGGAAAGGAATGAACTGTGGGAGCACAAAGCTTCCAAAGAATCAAAGGGACTTTCATGCTTTGGTGCCAAGGTCAGCGTTCACCAGCAGTGAAACAAAAGGGCCGACTCAGGTAAAGTAAAATGTATAATTCATGAGGCGGCTCGATGGAAAGCAGTTTAAAACTTTAACTCTAAAATCTTCATCTGTGTGGAGCTCAGATTCCGTGGAATTATGTTTTTTACGAGTAAGATTTTGAGATTTCATAGAAAAGTTGCTGGGATGATCCAGGTCAGTCTGAGGCAAAGAGACACTGAGCCTGAGTCATATAAATCTGTATAAATTAAATCATGCTGTGATTGAATATGATGTCATTTGTCGCGCATGCGGCATTCAGCGTGGACGATGTTCTTCTGTCAGTCGGTGAAAAATGCAGTCGAGTTGGTTTGTTGCTCGCAGACGCAGAGGCTGAACAGGACGCTCATTAAACACACACATTTACATTTTAAATGAGCTCGTTCGATCCTGTGGAGACAGAAAGCAGAGGAAGAAGTGAGAAAGCACTACAGGGCTGCAAAACAAAAACAGTTATAACTGATGGCAAATAAGTCTGTTCTTCCTGTATCCAGTATTGATCCCCCTAAAATCCCTTGGAGAAGAAAAGGAAATAAAGGGTAGAGAAAGAAGAAGGAGAAGGAGAAGGAGAAGGAGAAGGAGAAGGAGAAGAAGAAGAAAGGAAAAATGACTAAAATAGTAAAGAGTTTATGAATGATTCAAAGAATGAAGGAAAGCAAGAATTAGAAAACTGCACTGAAACACAATACTCGAGTTACTGCGTGTAGTTACTGCTGATCTTATCCCCCGGTGTTCCTCAGGGTTCATACCTGGGTCCTCTCCTCTTTCCTCTGTATGGTTTGTGTTTGTCATTAAATACTTGCGACAATCACACTAATGACGCCTTTAACTGTAACATACATGTATAATGGCTACTTATGGTGCAGGTCCAGCGTGTGAACCGAAACATTTAATGATCATGTGTCTACTGGAACCTGGGTTTTCACGATTAAAGTGTCCGTGTCACTGACTGTCATTATCCAGTTCTCATTAGAGACGAGTGTGAGCCCGAGGAGTGTGACACGTCTGCTCAGAGTGATGGAATATATTAGAGTCCACAATCTGCTGTGGTGTAAATATTTCTGCCCTTGTGAGAATAACTTGGATTGTTTGCGCTCTACAGCAAAAGGATGTTTGGAAATTATTAATGGAACACACTGTAGAGTGAGTCAGTCCTTCCAAAGTTCAAAGTATCTTGATATTATTCTGGATGCTTTGATTTCAATTTGATTGCTTTGATATTTTCTTCTTCAGTATTTATCTCCTCTTTATTGTTTTCATGCTGTATCACACCTTTTTATTATTTTATTATTTATTTATTTATTATGAATTTAGAATCCAGAGGGTTAAAATCAGTGTGACATCGTCTTTCCTGAGTGAGACCCATGTTCCTGCTTCCATATCTGGTCTCAAAGGTCTTTTATGTGAACTTTGTCACTGCTAGCTGAGCCAAGATTTTCCTGCTTTTCATCCGGAAGGAATCCGTACGCATGGCAGGATCAGAGCGGACCTGTAGCGTCTCTGCCGGTCGGGAATGGGAGGTAAGTGGAACAGAAAGAGACACTAAACATGAAGGAGTCCACATTTGACTTGCAAACCTGTGGCACTATTCCTTTAAACATTCCTTTTATGTCTCAGTCAGTGGACTACGAGCCGTGGCTTCCTGTTTCAGAGAAGTCCAACCCCCTGACACGTGACATTGACCGAGCCCCAGCCAATCAGATTGTGAGGATGTTACAGGCCTGCGATGCTCAAATATTTCAGGAGGGGGCAGACAGCGGCTACCAGGTAGAGGTCAGGGGTCAAAGGAAGGAGTGTTATGTTTGGATACAATCTGGTGAGGCTGAACAGTGGAACTGATTTTGATTTCTAGAGGCTATTGAGTGATGAAGTGGTACAGACCATGGTGGACGTCGCACAAAGGGTGGAGCTCATTCTGAAGGTATCTCTCTCTCTCTCTCTCTCTCTCTCTCTCTCTTTCTTTGTGTGTGTGTGTGTGCTAAAAGATTGTCTTCCATTCCTCTGACAGGATCCACAGGACAGTGCTGTGGTCCTGAGTGGGTGTGGCACTTCTGGTCGAGTGGCTTTCCTAGTCGCGGTAAAAGTTTCCCCAAAAAGATCTCTATTTTCTATTAAAGATCTCCCTCTCTTTATTATTTATTTACCGTTCTTGGTGGACGTTAGTGTTACAAATACAAAAATAAATGAAATCATGTGCTTATTTAGATGTGCATGTATGTATGTAAGTATGTGTACACTTGATTCTCTCACTGTCTTTGTGTGTGTGTGTGTGTCAGTCTGCCTTTAACAGAGCACTGAGGCAGGAGAAGAAGACGTCAGTTTATTCATACGTCATCGCAGGAGGAGACAGGTGTGTGTGTGTGTGTGTGTGGCTGCTGTGTGACGTTAGAAATGTTGTAACACACTCTGTTCACACCTACACACGAGCTTCAGCTGCTTCTATTTTAAATCGTGATGCACAAATAGCATCAATGAGTAAGAAACATGTCCTAGATTAATGTTGAATATGTGTTAATATATTTGAGTACACACTGTCCTTTTCTATGGTTTCCCTCAGAGCCCTGCTGTCCTCCCAGGAAGCCCCTGAAGACGACCCCACACTGGGCAAGCTCAGTCTGGAAAAGGTCAGGGACATGTCTTGCACGTGTGTGTGTGTTTGTTTGTGTGTGTTTCTCTGTATCCTCTGTATCCTGCATTAAACTTCAGTATCTGATGCATTTGATCTGTAATCACTGTGTGTTTCTTTTGCCCCAAGCTCTGTGAGGGGAAGAGGCGTGTCCTGTTCATCGGCATTTCCTGTGGGTTGTCTGTACGTGTGGACGCCCCTGATTGGTTAAAGTCTAAAATCTGTGCAGGGATCGAACTCCCACCTCACCTATGAATCAATCATTTGCGAAATTGACAATAATTCAAGAGTTATGAGTTTGAGAGTGATGATGTCACTATGTCTTTAACCCCCCTTCTTCTCTATGTGTGTGTGTTTCTGTAGGCTCCATTTGTTGCAGGTCAGCTGGACTTCTGCCTGCAAAATCCAGAGGTTTACACTCCTGTACTGATTGGCTTCAACCCCGTGCATCAGGCCAGGTGTGTGTGTGTGTGTGTGTGTGTGTGTGTGTGTGTGTGTGTGTGTGTGTGAATGCGTACATAGTTCACATTTACTGTAAAATGACTTGATCTGAGAGGACTGAATTAGATTTTGAGGTTGAATGATGTTCTAAAAATCAAAAACGTGTGTGTGTGTGTGTGTGCGTGTGGATGTGTGCGTGCGTGAATGCAGGGATGACCCGATGCCAGGCTGTACTTTCACTTTTCGCAGTGTGGTACAAAAGATGCAGGAGCTCGCCTCTCGTTCCTTGGCCTTCCTCATCAATCCAGCAGTTGGGGTAAGAACCGGGCCTCATCTTCATCAATCAGCTGTGACAAGGTGCATGGCAACAGTGTGTGCTTTGGAGACAATGTGATATCAGGAGCCAGGAAAATTTTACAGAGATGTGTGTGTGTGTGTGTTGATTAGCCAGAGGCCATCAGTGGCTCCTCCAGGATGAAAGGAGGAAGCGCCACTAAGATTGTCTTGGAGGTCATTCTCTCTGCCGCCCACGCTGCCTTCTACAAACACACACCGATCACAAATGAGTAAGCATGCTGAAGAAGTTATTTATTTATCATCAATTAATTAATCTTTTCAATAACCTTTGCTCCACTCTTCCGTCAGAACTGCTTTTAATGTACAGTATTGATAAAGTGATCAGTGATCTCCATTTTAAAGCTTGAGCCATGATCTTGCGCTTCATCCCGAAAGCCAGTAGTTTAATCTGTTCTTTGTTTGTTGCTGCCCTCTAGTGGTCAGTTCACAAACATGATCTTGCGCTGTTCTATACCTCATATTTATCCAGAAGAAGATATGAATGGAAAATATAGATAAAGAAAGATCGTCTATACTAAAAGATACAGCAATACATTTATAGCATTGGCTTGATTGATTTTGAGTCTGTTGTTGGTAAACTCTTTTACATGCAATGCAGAAAAAGACAATAGACGAACTGCCCACAGGTGGGATGAACCAAAACACACTGAGGGGGAAAAAACGTTCCTTATAAACATACCATAATACATAATCGCTAGATGGTTGTAGATGCTTGCCTACAAAATCCAGAGTTGGTGGCCCATCGCTATCCCTTCCTCGTTAGTATAGTGGACAGTATCTCCGCCTGTCACGCGGAAGACCGGGGTTCGATTCCCCGACGGGGAGTCATCTTTTTTTTCACGAAAATGATCGGTCAAGAAAAGTGTGTGTTGACTATATGTCTTTTACATTACGTGAATTACGTTCAAGCTGCCCTGCTACTGACAACGCTCGACGGATGTATCTGCCCAGTGCGGGAACATCGTGTACCTTTGAGACTGCGTCCCGTAAAATTAGACAGCTGCGGAGCTATGTTGCTGTATAAATTAGCAATAGAATGAAATAGACACGGGAAAGTAGATAGTAGATAGTCGTAAATTACAATTAAATAATTATACATTTCCATGTGAAAAAGTTCCTCCCCGTCGGGGAATCGAACCCCGGTCTTCCGCGTGACAGGCGGAGATACTGTCCACTATACTAACGAGGATAGATACCATACACGGCAGCCACATACAATAATATGCTAATACACAGGGAAATGTCGGCCAGATAAGAACAGAGACACCAGTAATGCAGTTGTTCTTTTAGAGTTGCAGGACGCCATTTTGTGTGATTCATCATGGGAGACTTTCCCTTCTTGTTGTTTTGTTTGAACAGAGGCATCGTGCAGCACATTAGACAACACCAGGAAGCTGTGGACCTGACATACACACACACTGACTCCATATCTGCACTGGTGGAGGCTGCTGGACAGAGGTAGAACATCCTGCTTATGTATCTTTACAGGCCAAAATGTACAGAAATATACAAACAACAACAAAAGTATTTATATGGCACCAAGTACCTTTAAACACGTATATGCCCACAAATCCTTGCCTGACTGAACAGAAAATTCAAAAAGTATGTTGATATATTAACACACAGGGCATGGATGTGTGTGTTGTAGTTTGCAGCGTGGGGGCCGTGTGTGTTACTTGGGCTGGGGCTCTCTGGCTGTGCTGGGCCTCATCGACGCCAGCGAGTGTAATCCCACTTTTGGAGCAGGTAAGAGTGTGAGAGAGAGTGTTAATTTGTTTAGACATCACATTTCTACTTTAATGAGACAAAAGTGCTGATAAATGTGTGTGTGTGTCAGACTATGAGGACGTTCGAGGCTTCATCAGTGGAGGATACAGAGAGCTGAACAACACTGAGGGTCCTCTCACTTCACTGGTGAGCGATGGGATACACATCTAACATTTCATTTACAAGTATAACATTTGTCTTGTGTGTTGAAATAGTCATAGTGGTGCTTTGAGGGTCGGATAAGGCCAAACATAAAGAGTTTAGAGTCTGAAATCCGATTACAAATACATCCAGGTCTTATTTTCCAGCATGTAATAACACTTAAGCCTGTCCTGCCTGTCACTCATATGTGAACCCAGAACAGGATTTGCCCCAAAATGTCGCCTGATACCTGAAATCCTCCTTATTCTGCCTGTTTTCTTTTTAGAGAGAAACCCTTCATTTGTGGTTCACTGTAACTAAAATCTGTCATTTCTTGCCTTTGTATTCTGTGCCCTGCTCCCCCTGAAGGGTCCTGAATTCTGGGTCGCACACGAGGACTTTGTGCGAGTGGTTCTGCCCTCTCTCTGTGACCATGACACCGTTCTGCTCTTCTACACACAAGCTGGTGAGACACAAACACACACACACACACACACTAACACAGACTCCTACGTGTTTTTCTTCTGTCATCGTGTTTTGACAGCTTCTCTCAGGGAAGTGGCGAAGCTGGCTCGCCTGGTGAGAGAGAAGACGTCCAACATCCACGCCGTCTGTCACAGGGTCGAAGGAGACGCCTCGGCTGTGCAAGTTGGTCCATTTTAGTTTGTTGTTTTTGTACTTGTTCTGCTTTATACTTAATACTATACTATGCACTTTATTTTATACTACAATTGTATACAAATATCTGTGAATATTGTAAAATGAACGTGTTGACTGGTATCATAACATTGATTTCTGCAGGATGAAATCAGTGAGATGTGCTCATCAACTCTAAGAATCACCTGGTCATCGCCTGTTTCAACAATGGTTCAATACACACACACACACACACACACACACACACACACAGACACTCACACATATGTATATATAGAGACAGCAAGAGTCTTTGTCCGTCTTATTTCAGTTGATGGACGAAAAGGAAAATCTCTCTCTCTCTCTCTTTTTCCCCCTCCCTCTCTCTCTCTCCCTCTCTCTTTCTCTCTCTCTCTCTCTCTCTCTCTCTCTCTATCTCTCTCTCTCTCCCCCCCCCCCCCCTCTCTCTCTCTCTAGTGGGAGCTGTCCACTAAGCTGGTGCTGAATGCCGTAAGCACTGGCGCTCACATCCTAAAGGGGAAGATTTACCAAAACCACATGATTGATGTCCAGGTCACCAACAGCAAACTGTACCGCAGAGCAACACGCTTACTTCAGGTACACACAAACACACAAACACACATACACCAGGGTTCAGAATGTACACCTTTGACCTCAGCAAAGTGTTAGAGTGATGGCTAAATGAATCAGGAGGTGAAGTGGCTCTCTCCTCCCTGCAGAGGCTGTCTGCTCGCCCTGAGGCTCAGTGTGAGGAGGCCC
Source organism: Genypterus blacodes (assembly GCF_046128005.1). Classification (NCBI taxonomy): domain Eukaryota; kingdom Metazoa; phylum Chordata; class Actinopteri; order Ophidiiformes; family Ophidiidae; genus Genypterus; species Genypterus blacodes. The sequence goes on from NW_027466868.1 coordinate 539,798, forward strand.
TGCTGAAGGCCGTCTACAGAGCGGACCAGCTGACGGCGGACATGATGACCTCTGACCTCAACGCACACACGCGCACTGCCACCAGCAGGAGCAAGGTGAGGAGGCGCATAAAGAGAATATAAGCAAGTAGTTTAAATAAAATGTACTGTACTATCCATAGTAAATATAATGAGGAACCTTTAAATTTAGTTTACATGTTTGGAGGAGTTGATGAATGGAAGGAAGAAAGGAAAGAATGAAGGAAAAGAGGAACAAAGAAGGGGAGAAGGGAGGAGGAATGAGGGAACAAACTACAGTAAAGATCTTCCTGTGTTGCTCTGTGTAGGCTGTCCCTCTGGCCCTGATCTGCTTACTGACTGGTCGCTCTCTCTTGGAGGCGGAGTCTCACTTGGAGCAGCAGCCAATAGTGAGGGACGCCGTGGAGGCTTGCCTGCCGTAACTGACGTGGCATGATGTCGTCAGAGGAGACAGAGGAAATGCTTATGTACCCATTTGTGTTGTTCTACTGAGTTCATTCCGGTCGTCAGCATCGCATCTAAAAGGTGTGTTATCCACACAACATTCACAGGGAAGGTTGTCATAGTGATTTAGAAGACAAAAACTGAAAAACAAAACAAAATCACGCATTTGTTTTGTAACTTTGCATTGAATAAAGAAGTCTCAAAACACCTTACAGGTCCACGTGATGTAAGTCAACCTCAATCCCTCTGAAACCCACACAGGTAATGGATTAGTGTGACGTATGTGTGTGTGTGTGTGTGTGTGTGTATCCTGAGCAGCTTTAAAGGTGCTGTCTAGAAGGACAGTAATGTCAACCATCACCATCATGTACATTCATTTTTATTTTTACCAACATTATTACATTCATATTGTTGAACCTTTGTGATGTCACATCTGAACAAACAGCAGCAAGGGTACACACACACACTGTCAGCCTGAGAGGTAAGCATTTTTGCACTGTCCGGAACACACGCTGAGCAATTTTTGGAAGCCATTTGGGGAAACTTTGTGCTCTCTGCTTAGTTTTGAAAAAATCTTAAAAATAGATCTTGCAGCATTTTGAAGGTGAACAGGTTTGAGCCATCAGATATTCTTTAATCCTCTCCTGAGAACCACTAACTAACTTAGGTAGTGATGGAAAATACAGAAATACAGCTGCGATCCCCCAACCCAAGCGTTACCATGGATACATTAAGGCATCAGTAACACACATCACCACCATTTTCCAGCCATTGTTGCACGTACCATTATGCAAACGCATCCTGAATCATGAAGCATGTAACACAAACCGTTGCCAAGAGGATCTGTAACGTCATTCGCTTATTCCCACGGGTATGTAGCGTCACGGTGATGCGGTGAACGCATTGTGCCTTGTTGTGACTGGGCTGTTGGGAAACGGGATGGACGTCCGGTAATTTGATTACCATAACTAGATTATATAAAGAGGTACAGCATCTGAACAGAACACAATAATCTGATTATAGACGCAGGTATAAAGGGAACTACCTTATGATTACACATCTCATAAAATTATTTACAGACCTGCGAATGACTCTTTGAACAATCCATAAACCATACAACCATCAAAGCGGCTCTGCTGGACTTGGATTACATCATCAAGATTAATTTACTATTTAATTTAATTCAGATTTTCATCATTCAGTTTCAGGTTTGTTTTGAAACTTTGTAATGCTTAAATGTGGGAAAATCATCTATGTTGTTCTATTCTCCCTTCCTACAGCACTGTTTTGCGGCACACTGAGTGAAAACAGGCTATTTTTGGTCCTGCAGTCCTCCCCTGTACCTTCCCATTACTACGTTGATAGTACAGTGAATTAGTTTTATCCAAAAATATGTTACATATTAAAGCAAACAGTACAGTACAGAAACAGACGTATCACTTAGATGTACATAAATATATTTTACATCAAAATTACCAATTCAAATATAATTATACGCATGATTTGATAAGGTGGTGGTTCAAGTTCCAGCTGTCTATAATTATGTGATAGTTCCCCGTGAAGTGGATGTAGAGTCATAAAGTGCTTCAAGTGTTTGGGTCTAATCAACCTCAACAGTTCAGTTGTCACTGAAAGAGCAAAGGCTCATGGGAGTTTTTTTAGTGTCACAGTTTAGTCTTGTGTCTGTCATCGTAATCCTCCGATCTTTGTCTATCACCGAGACTCACAGCTCGAAATCGTCCAGTTCCCTGTCCGTCTCTTTGGGTTTGCGTCTCTTGACCCTGGCTGGTGAGCGGCTCCTCCTCGGGCTCTTTCCTCCTGCGGACACGCCAGCAGCCATTTTGGTCACAGTTTGCCGCACCTCAATGGAGGCCACAGGGTTCGCGGGTGAAACCGCATAAGTTCCCTCCATGGAGCCCGGTTGAGACTCTACGGAGGTCCTGGTGTACTGATGGGCGAGTGTGTTCTTCATGGTCTCCACACCTCCCTCCTCTTCTTCGGGCTTGAACTCCTCGATGGTATCTTGTGTCACTTCTCCTCTGACCTCATCTCTTGTGATCTCAGTCATGTCGTCGCCTAAATCACTTGGTCCTTTACTCTCTGAGTCTTCAGCATGTGCCTGTTCTCCCTCCGTGACACAGACAGACGGAATTGCCTGTTGGCCCTGAAGGTTCAACAAGACAAAACAAAATAAGGATTGAGCCATTACATCATATGAGGACTTGTCACTTTATATACAGCTCTTAAACTAGCATCTAGCCGTTACCCAACAAGAAGACTATGTCCAGTATTCATCCAGTTCACTAGATTGCATTTCACAAACTTAAATGTAGCTAATTTATAGCTGTTGTTTACGCAGCAGTGCAGTTGCTAGGCTAGCTCAGAGGCGAGAAGCCGTATTATGTGTCGCAAGAAAGCAGTGTTTGGTGTTCCAGGGTCGGTGCTTCATTAGTTGTTACCAAACCAAACAGATTTGTTCACTTTGCCTAATTGGATTGGAAGATAAGCCTTTCCCACTGGCTTAGAGCTAACTCAGGGATGGTTGCGTCCCATTTAGGTTTGACCTTAAGCTCAGTCATGTTCTGACGCTCGGAGATGTTTAAGAATAGAAATTCATGACTCAGGTGTCCGCAAGTGACTCTGCAGGGTCCTTTACCTGTGTCGCGCCTCCTTCCTCCTCTTCCTCACGCAACCCTCCTTCTCCGACGCCGTCAACCAAGTCATCTTCATCCTCTGCCTCCGCAAACTCCTCCACCGGTGATGATTCTTCGTTTGTCGCGTTTTTTGCAGCATCCTCCTCCTCTCCTTCTCCTTCTTTGCCCGATGACGCCACTTCTTCGCTTTCTTTGGCTGTCATTTCACCTTCCTCAAGCTTAAATTCAGACTCTTCCTCCTCCTCCTTCTCTTCATCTCCATTTTTAGTCTCACCTTCACCTCCTGCTGTCTCTTTTACTGTTTCCTTTTCACTCACCTCTTCTTCTCCTGTTCCTGTCTCTCCTTCCTCCTCTGCAGTCTCTATCTGTCTAGTCTCCTCAGCTTCCTCTTCCTCTCCTTCAGCTGTCTCGAACTCTCCTTCTTCTATTTTGTCACTCTCCTCCTTATTTCCGTCCCCATGACAAGTACATTCTGCCTCCTCCACTTCTTCCTCCTCCTCTTTTTCTGTCTTTTCCTCCTCAGCTTCCTCCTCACCTATGTTTCCCTCTTTCTGCACCTCATCCTCCTCACTCCCGTCTCCTCTCTCCTCATTCTCCTCCTTCGTCTCGGCCTCTTCCTCGTCTCCTGCCATTCCTCCCACTAACTGGCTCGTCTCTCCATTGTTTCCTGTCTCCTGCACTTCCTCTTCATCCTCCTCAGGGATAGTTTCCTCTAAAATAACATAAGGTTTGATATCCTCTTTGGTTTCGGCCTCTTCCTCTTCCTCCTGCAGTACCTCTAAACTCCTAACCCCTTCCTCCACAAACACCGTGTCTGCTTCCTCCTTCACAGCTTCTGGCGAGGCTGCAGGTGGAGCTGCTGGACTTTTCTTCAGCTGAAGTATCTTGCGAAGGTCGAACTCCATCATCACTGGAGCATCAACTGCGCTAGCCTTTGTTTTGAGAGGCCGGGCAGCCATTTTCTTGCGGACACAAGCATCACAGGGGCAGTACTCGTCCTCACTACGTTGATCACTGAACTCCCCCGTCATCTCACCGTCACTGAGGGAGTCGGCAGTTTTTACTGATTGGTTCTTCATCACATGGAAAAAACAAATCAGTAATAATTCAGTCGATAATTCGGGATAATTGAGACCTTAATATGTTAAGAGTTATGTGTCTGCTACTTCTGTCACCTTTAACAGTCTGCGCCTCCTCTCTGTCATGGTCGACTCCCTGGAGAGGTTATCTCTCCGTGGCGGCCTCGGCGGTCTTCCCCCTCTCCCGGCCCGACTCTGAATCTTCTTCACCTCCTGCTGGACGCTGCTCTGAATGCGCTGGCCCACCTCGTCCCTCAGCTCGGTGATCATGGTGTCTAGGATGAGGTTGTCGTCCAGGTCCCAGCGAACTTTGAACTCAGCCATGGCATTGATGTAATGGCTCATGAACTGTTTCTCCACTTTCTTCAGGAGGTTCAGCACCCACGTTGGATCTGGTTCTTGTGAAAGTCGGTTGGCTAGTGGTGCTCCGACGTCTGTCGGGGGCGTGGCCGAGCTGGAGTCCTCAAGTGTGTCTCTGTCGTTATCAGTGGGGGATTTGGAGCTGTTGTGCATTGAACTCTTGTCTGATGACGAAGGGTCCTCAGTGGCTTTAGGGCTGTCCAGTGCGACTGCATGGTGATGGTCTACACGCGCAGGTTCCTCTGCTGTCTCAGCTTTGTTCGATTTTCCATCTGCCATACAGTCCTTATCTCCAGCTTCATTGCTTCCTTCCTCTCCCGTGACTCTCTCCACCTCCTCATCCTCATGCAAAGATGCTCGTTTTGGTGGCGTTTCAACTTCCCCTCTGTTCTCCTTACCCGATCCACCAGACCCACTGCTCGTGCCCACACCGGATGAGGACCTGGGTGGCGTGACCTGGTCTTTGCCCTCATCTTTGGCCTCTGTTCCCTCCGTGTCCCTGGGTTCAGTGAGCCAGAGGGATTGAAGGATGGACATTATTTCTTGAAAGTGCTGGTTGCGGTCTTTGAGTTCACAGAGGGGATCAACTGCCGGCTGAATGAGATGGAGCTGTGCCAAACAGTCCAACAAAACCTTAGCAGATGTGCTCAGTCTACGTCCATATACTGGAGACACCTAGGGGGGGGACAGATGACAGAGAAGTTACAAACAAGCATATTAAGTCTTATATGAGAACCATAAACATACAACCTTTGACTTACTTCAGGAAGGCTGTGACATCTTCCTATAGAAGAGCTCAGAAGAACCTTCATCACTGCTGCTGAAGTGTGGCAGCTCCTGTGTAGAGCTTCAGCAGCAGGGTGAGAGGCAGCACCAGCTGCTACTTCCGATCTCTTCTCTTCCTTCGCTCCATCACACTCAGCTTGTTCCTGTTTCACTTCCTCCTCTTCAACCTGAGCTTTCCCTTCCGTCTCGCCTCCATCCCCAGGTTCCTCCTCTTCCTCCCCTTCCTCCTTTGTTACATCTTCTCTGTGCTTCTCCTCTTGCTCCTCTCCTCTCTGATTCAGCTCATCTTCAGGTGTGAGCATGCAGCTGTTTGCAGGAATGCTCCGCAGCCAATCGCTGACCACCTCGTTCGCGGATGTGCTGGGTAGACAGCCAGGAGTCACCTGCAGCTCCTCCTCCTGATCCCTCTGGTTCCTGTTCCTGCTTTTCTCGCTCTTGGCCATGCCACTGGCTCCGCTGGCCTTTGACTGTTGACTGTTTGGACGTGCTGCAGACACTTTTTCCCTCAGGAGGTCAGCAGCAGACAGAGGGTGCGAGTGTGAGCTCTCAGATGACGTCACCCCTTTGATCGGGGATTTGGTGGCTATTTCTTCCTTTCGTGATCTTGATGTTTTGACAGATCGGATGCTACCAATATCACTTCCTGCTCTGGATTTAACTTTTGAGCTTGAACGAGCAGAGGCCGCCGACTCAGGCCTGAGGGTAGCAGGACCCAACTGGGATCGGTTTTCAGCGTCATTATTTAACAAATCTCTAGATGTTGCTTTGTCGCTGCTTGGTGGTTTTGGACTTACACGCAGAGGTGATTTGCTCCGGACTTTAGCACTGGATGATGATATTGCAGATAGAGGCCTGTTTTCAGGGGTGTCCAGTTGGCTTCCTGTTTCAAGGTCATTTCCTGTTATGGTTGGGCTGCCTGCTTTGCTGCACTTACAGGTAGACTTATGAGACTTGCTGCTTTTAACAGAGTAACCACTTTTGGCTGAAAATGCACTGACTGCTCTTTGTTCTGTTTCATCTCCCACTTCCTCAACTCCTCCCCCACCTCTTGGTGTATTAATAGTCGGGATATTGACTGTTGTTGAGCCTTGAGTGCTCTTAGTTGTCTCCAGCGCCTCTGCACTTTTAGGGAGATTGGGAGTTGTGGTTGTTACTTCAGCCTCACTCTTCTTATGTATATTAAAAGAAAAATGAGATTTACCACTGTCTGAGTCAGCTGTGTCTTGTTCTCGTGCCTCTGGCAATCCAAGAGAAATTGAGCCTGATGAGTTACGACTCAGCACTTCTCTCACCACCCCAGATTCTCTCTTTGATCGTTTGGACGAGGATGATAGGATGCTGGGTGCCCGCTCAGAGGAGTCCTCATTATTCAGCTCTTTATCCTTCTCAATTGCTTCCTTTTTCACTCCCTCCTCATCTTGTTCTTTCATCTTTTGATGTGGTGAAGCAGCTCCACAGCGACACTTGGACCTGTTAGATATAGCAGAGGTCGTGGAGTGAACGGACAAGGCACTGGGCCCTCTAGTCTCATGAGAAATACTAGACTTTGCTGAGGATCTACACTTTCCAGACATGGCACTAGACACCCGCTCTTGCGTCTCCTCTTCATTTGTGTCAACTTCATTTGGACTGTGGCATCCTGCAGTGCGGTTTGTCTTCTGGGACTTGGAGGACCTCCCTGACATGGCACTAGGGGTTCTGTCCACCTTTATCTTGGGCGTGTCGTTGGCTGTATCTCCATTCTCTGCATTGTCTGCTTCTATTTCACAACTTCCTGTCTTATTGCACACAGATTTACAAGATTTAGAGGAAATTGCACTAGCTGGTCTTGCTTCGTTTTCTGATTTAGCAGACTTTACGCTCTCCAACCTCTCCTGTGCTTCTTTTCCTACTGGCTCACTTCCTATTTCCTTGCGAATACAGTTAGACTTAGCAGATTTGTTAGACTTAATTGATCTTGTAGACATTTTACTGCCTGTCCTTTCCTCTCCATCCCCTGAGCCTTCTGAATCATTGGTGGGCTTATGGGATTTGTTGGATCTCCCTGACGTGGCACTTGTCGCTCTCTCTTCTACCTCTGTTTCCTCTCTCCCATTATCAGCATTATCACGTGGAACACTATCAGGTCTGTCTTCCTCTTGTTGTCCCTGTATTTCTGGTGTTTGTTTTCTTTTTCGAGATGCTGTGGATGCATGACTCTGGCCAGACTTAGCAGAAAGTGCACTGCATGCTCTTTTATTTGTGTCATCGTCTTCCATCGCTGTATATTGAGTTGGGGAGATCGCTTTTTCTGATTGACAATTGGACTTGTGAGACTTGGTGGTCTTTGCCGAAGTGTTAGATTTGGCGGACACGGTGCTAACTGGCCTCCCTTCAGTGTTCTCTCCATGTGCATCCTCAGGTGTCGTGATGCCGTTGGACTTATTGGACTTTGCAGACTGAGCTGACATGGCGCTGGGGCTCCTTTCCTCCTTTATTTCAGCTGTGAGACCAGCGGTGCTTCTGCCTGAGGTGGCGCTTGGTGCCCTTTTTTTCTCCTTCCCTGTTGCCGCAGGCACCAATTCGTCTTCTGCTGCAGGGGGGCCAGAGGTCTTTGACTGATGTGAAGTTCTGGACATGGCACGAGAGGCTCTGCCTTCCACCACATTGGACATTTCAGAAAAGCACCCATGGTTGGTGAGGTTTGACTTGTTGGATCGTTTTGATACTGCTGAACCATCTGAACCATCAGACATACTGCTGGCTGCTGGCTCATCGTCACCACCATTGTTGGCATTCTCTTGATTTGATAGAGATGAGGAAGGCTTTGGAGCAGCATGTAGGGAGTGATCAGATCTCCGTGATGCTACGGAAACGGTGTCGGTCCCACTTTTACAGCCCCCACAATGTGGACAAGCACTAGATGACCCTGACTGGCGAGTTCGTGCTGAAGCCTTTGAATGACCAGACAAGCCACTAACAGCACTATTCACCTCTACATTCTCATCACGTGCTGCCCCTCCTTCATCTGATTTCGGGGTCTTGATTTTGGTGGACTTGTTAGAGTGCGAGCTGGCTGCTCCACAATGGCAGGATGAGGTCGCCCTGCTTCCCCTCGCTAAGGCGTTGCTTGTTGGTTTCCAGTTGAAGCGAGTCTGAGAGTTCTGTGATCGTGATGTGTCGTTGCTGCACTGTGAAGCACTGGGTGGTAGGTCATCGTCTTCATCATCCTGGTCCTCTTTCAGTGCTTGAAGGACATGCGAGGAGTCGCTGATTACAGATAGTGGTCGCTCCTCCTCCCCCTCAATCTCAACCGACTTCCTGCTGTGAGGTTGCAGATTGCTGTCCATGGCGGTCACTTCACTACGACTGCAGGACCGACTGACCATGCACACCTCCACATGGGTATCTCCATCTTGATCCACCTCCACTCTGCGTTGGACCTCCTCTGTTACGCACACCTCCTCCTTAACAAGCTGACTCTGCTCTGAAACTGACGGACCACCGCAGTTTGAGAGTCTCGCTCTGCAGCGCACCACCCTCCGAGAATGACAAGACGAGGAGGAGCTAGAGGAGTGTGTATGTCTCGTCACCGTGTGGGTGTGGCTGGAAGTACGTGGGGGAGGGGCAGGAGTGTGTTTATTGTTGTGTGCAGGATTTTCCCACAAATCGTACTGATGTTCCTGTCTGTGGTAGCAACAAGTGCAGTGGTTGCTCTCCAGTGCGTTGTGGAAAGCCTGGTTGGCATACTCAACACCGTCTGGCTCAAAGGTTGTAGAGTCTGGGTCAGAGCAGCTCTCTGATTGGCCCTGCTGCAGGTAATGAGACTGGTCTTGGGTCAGGCCACAATTGTCATCGGTCAGAGACGGAGATTTTTTAATCTGCGTAGACCACTGCAGGGTCTCATCTTTGTGGAGGTGAAAACGAACCCTCATCTCCAAGGAGAGGCTGCCATCCTTATTGACCAGGACTCGCTTTTCAATGTCATCATTCATAAAAGCCGGCCTGGCCTGGCCTAAGGTGCTGAGGCCATGGCTGCACGACTTCTCTGAAGACATGGAAAAACGAGCAGAGCGGTTTGAAGAATCAGAACGGGGGTGAATGATGCTCTTCTTGGTTTCCAGGCCAAAGTTAACTGAAAAGTAAAAAAAAGGCAACTGTAAATGACATAGTTCTACTTCATCCATTAGTAAGTAATTTGTAACTAATCAGTTTTGAAGACTTTTGTCTTGCCACACATTAATTACATAGAAATATAAATTGTGGATCACCACCATCTCACAATAGCTTCAAGCAACACACCATTTTTCTTGCTGTCTTGGCCTTCACTATAGTCGCTGTCTCTGGACTGAGCTCCATGCGGAGGGGACCTTTGTCCTTGAGTGGTTGGAGATCGGGCGCCGTTTCCAGGGGTTCTTGGGCCAAGACCAGGCGACCTGGTGCCCAGACCAGGTAGTTTATCCTCAGAAGTCTTTCTTATTAAGTTCACAAGCACTGGACTGAAGGCTTCTCGGCCAACACACACCAAAACACCAGGACAGGTCATCAGGCTCTGCACGCTGTCAATCTGTTTACAAAATAACACATGTAAGAGTTTCATCTGTAGAGCTCCTCATCGACAACACACAAGGTTGTTTAGTTGTTTTGAAATATGTCTGACAGCAGTCCCACATCCCCACGTTCCTACCTTACGTCCCTCTGGAGTGTAGAGCTTCCGGACATGAAACTGCATCACCTCTGACACCTCATCAAGAAAGGCCCTCAGGCTCCTGGTGGACCTCTTGCTTAGCACCACACTCCTCCTCAGCCCCGGCTCACTGTTTTTCACAAGCAGGATTCGTCTCTGCCTGTGGCCAGACGGAGCTTCTTCAGGCCTGTGGGGCCGACGGCTGTGATGGTACCAGGTATTTGGCCGTTTGTTGGCGAACTCCATGTTGACGGGCTTAGCGTGGCGTCTGTCAGAGCAGAGGTAGCAGGCTCCGTCCTGGAGCTGCTCCAGGTGTTTGATGTTGTGGGTGCCACGGGGGGTGGTCACAGTCCGCACACCAAACGGCAGGGGCACCTGTATGAAGTCACACACATACATGCAGTGTCACATACTTTCCAAACCAAATCTCCCTGCAAACAGTTCTTAAGTTCTCCCTGTAAAATGTAAAGTACCTCTAGTTTAGAACAAAGCAAACAATCAAAGCAGGTGTGGATCTGAGCTGGTTTATTATGCTATTACACTTCCATCTCTGATATAACTGCCATAGAGTCTTGAGGGAGAAGCTGAAAGTGTCGTATCCCTGCATGTGTTTAGGCTGCTTGAAAAGAAATCAAACCATGAATCAGATCTCTGATGTTTGTCCCACTGACCTTTTGGGAAAGGTCGTCCAGCAGGGCGTCAAAGCATTTGAAGCTGCGTTTGTGGACGGCCATCCTGATGCCTCCAAACTGGCTGTCGCCACTTTTGTAGAAGGTGATCCGCTTGGCCGGAGGGGCTGTGGTTAGCCATGAGTTGGAGAGGGGGAGGTGTGTGGCATGTTTAGACGGAGGCCGTGGGTCCCACATCCCTGCCTGGACTGAGTGAGTGCTGCACTCTTACACACACCTAGGGAAAAGAAATGGAAATTGAGTCCCATTCAGAGAGCAGTTAAGTCTTCCCATTAACGATTTAACCTATTTAACTAAAGAATACTGCTACCATTTACACCTGATCAGAGGCTCAAACTAAACTCAATGCTTAACAAAATCAAAAAAGTGGATTATTGATTCTGGGTTTGATGGGTTACATAGAGCTTGGATATGAGATGTATCCAGTCGCAGCAGCTTTAAGAGTGTTCAGTGTGGCAATGACTTTCAAAGGTGAACACATGAAAGGTGTCTTAATTCCCATGAGACTAGACGGCAGAACAAATCAGCTCTTGTAGCTTTAGACAAGTCAGGACCTGCTGGTTAATCCCTCTCTAACTCTGACCTGACTTTGTCCCTCTAACACCACCATGTTGACTAGGAGGGACTTCCTCTGGGTATGGACAGCAACCACCTTCCAAATTTCCGACTGCTACAGCGCCTCTCAGTGGACAGTCTGGGTAATTGTTTTGGTTGCATTTTTTGATTGTTTTCAATTTCTAACGATGCTAAAATGGCAAATGATGGAAGTCGGGACAAAAAGAAGAAATAAATAAAATAATAAATACAATAATAAAATGACAAATACTAAAAGCAAATGAAATAAAATACAAAAATAAAAATAAAAATAAATCAAATGATGTAAAATTAATCTAAAAATTAGTTAAATAAAATAAAATTGAATGCAATAAATAAACAAATAAATATGTATTCCTGTCCTATTCCTGGCTACTGGAAAGAACTCCACAGGTTAAGAGCTCAGAGTAAATTTAGTTTACCCACAGAAGCCTGAAAAGGCAATTTAATCCCACCTCATGAGAGGTCATAGGTCACCGGTCATTAACATGGACATACAGCATGCATCCATGTCATAGATGATGTAATTTGATAACAGAACGAACTGTCACATGTCACTGTCACATCTTGAATAAACCTGTTCTTGTTCCAGTTGTTACAATGAAAGATGATCAACACGGTACGGTGTCTGTCATAGCCTTTTAACATAAAGTTATATTTAGTTAAAGTATAAACCGCAGACAAGGCAACAACAAGCCATTCAACAATCTGTTTTCTAATCTCGTTTAACCTTCACGCTCACTATCTACGACCATTAGAGAATCATTTTTACCACTTTTAGAAGACTAAATAATAGCTGCAGAACCTCCATTTTCATTACCAAAGAGCCTTCTTCATCACTGGTCCCATTAGTTTTTTAGCAATTTATCCTCGAGTACTCACATAGTCTGGATTCATGGTCCAAAGAGAAACAAGAAAGCCGCTGAGTTTTCGTATCCGACCTGATGCACTACTGTGTGTGTGTGTCTGTGTGTGATAGTCTGTGTGTTTGAAAGTGTGTGTGAGCCTTCTAAAGACATGCACAGCAGAGCCCCTGGTTCAAAGCTCTGAGGGTAAAATGGCGGTTGGTAATCGGCCAGTAAAGGAGGAGGGTGGAGCGAGAAGAAATGAGGGAGGAGAGGCTAAGGATAGTACGCAAAGCCTGCTTAAGAAGCTCTGTGTGTGTGTGTGTGTGTGTGTGTGTGTGAGCAGGGGCGTTGCTATGGTGAGACCTAGGCATCAGTGAGACCAGTGATGTTCTTAATGTACTCTGCAACCTACACAAAGACAGCATTTGCTAATTTGCAATATTTGTGGTAAATCTCAGTCTAGTTAGTGACCTTACTAGATATCAGGTGGGAAGGGTTTGCTTAATGAGACAGTGCACCAAATGTGTGTGTGTGTGTGTGTGTGTCATTCTGTGGGATGACAGCTATAAGAAAAAAGGCTTTTACTTTAATATCAGAACAAGCTTTTACCACATCTTGCTCATCGTCTCTAATTATCTCCCATGTTCTTTGTCTCTGTGTCCCTCTCAACCTTTGCTCTCCCTCTCTCTCCCGTCTGAGACTGAGACACACACACACACACACACTCTCTCTCTCTCTCTCTCACACACACACACCTAGGCCTCTTGTAGTGGAGGGTCCTGATTACAGCCAATCTGTCTCGCAGCAGAGAGTCTCTTGTCTAGAAATTGCTGAATTCACTGACTGAAATTATTTAACTGTGCGATGATAAAAGCATTATTAGGATTATTACAACATAAAAACAGATATAGCAAAGCAATTTAGACAATTTTTGCCTGTTTTACCTTTTATTTACATGTATAACGTGACGGTTTACTTACTTACTTACTTCCATAGTTTTTTGACTGAAGGAACTTGGTACTTTTATGGGGAAAAATTGCAACGCCTGATGACACAAACTCTTGCATAATGTGTGTAAGTCGTGTTCCATCAGTGTCTAACATAGCACCATGGCTTGATTTCACCTGAGAGACAGAGACAAAGAAGTGTAGGTGGGCCTCTGGGAATTCTGGAAAGACAGGAAGTCAGGGATGAGTGGCTGTTGCATTGACAGGAGCATTGAAACAGGAAGTTGGCCTCTGGGGATGAATCAACTAGATATGTATCACGGTGGCGTAGCGGCAATAAACATACAGTTTAAAGCTGGAAACAGCTGGATTCTGTGTGTGTACACCAGTTTAACCCTTTGAATATCAGAATCTGCGTGTGTGGCAGATTTATTTAAGATCAAATGAGATTGAAATCCGTATTTTTGGGATATTTTCATATCTGATATTCTTTCTCTATATTCATCACATATTGCTCAGCACCTTTATCAGTATTACTATTCAATAAAGTAAGCAGTCAGTTACAGTAACAATAGTAGTAGAAACAGTAGCAACAGTTGTGATATAGTATAGATTCTGTCTGTCCTATATGTTCTCTTGCATCACCGTCCAAATGGACAATAAAGTTTAATTTGACTCAACTTAGAGCAAACTAGCAGAAAAAACATTACTGTAACTTCATGTAATATGGTTCATAAATATCAATACAAATGAAAATATCTGATCATTTGGATAATTTTGGATGTGTGTGGATCTGTCCCGCACACACACTTATCCTATAGTCTTATGTGTGTGTGTGTGTGTGTGTGTGTGTGTGTGTGTGTGGTGTCATATGTAAATATAGATCGATAATTCTACATGTCTCATTTGTCTATACAGACTCTCTGATGCATGTACAGCGGCAGAGCAGGCAATTATATTATTGTGTGCTGTCTTTAAAACACACATACACACACACACGCACGCACACGCACGCAATACATAACATGAGTTTTAAACTGCCGATTACCGTAAATACCAGGAGTTATAAAAGAAACAAATCTGTCTCACCAATATGGACGCATCCTCCCAGAGCGACGATAGAATCAATAGAAGCAACAACAACAACAAAAAATGACGTAACAGCAAAAACAATAAGGCATCAGGGTCTGACCGAGTGAAACCCTGCGGGGGGGCCGACACGAGGCGCGGACGCTCCGGTACGCAGAGAGGAGAGCCGAGGCGCGTCTCACCGCAGATCAACAGACGTGCCCCGCATGTTCACATATGCGTCCATCAGCGGCACGCACGGGACTTTGCGGAAGTGCCTTATGTCTTCACAATAAAAGCACCGACTCCACGTTGAGATTTATGATTCAGGAAGGATCTGCCGCACCTATTTATTATTATCATTATCCTTATCCTTATCCTTATCCTTATCATTATTATTATTATTAGTTATAGTAATGGTAGCAGTAGTAGTATAAGTATAATCGTGGAATTTTTAATCAATGTAATTAACTTATTATAGTTGAGTCAACAGTCAATAGTCAGTAGTTTCAGTCAATACGCTGCTGTAAAGTACTGATTGATTGTTCGATTGATTAAAAAGAAATAAGACAATTAATGTTGCTTGAGTGTTCCACCAATTTCCCCACATCTTTTATTTTGAAATGCAATACCGGAAGTGTTTTCTTAACATTATGTCTGGAGTTTAAATGAATCGGTTATTTTAGTATCAGAACAATATCTCTCACCTCCTCTGCTTTAGTGTCGCTAGTGTGAAGCAGGAGGGGGAGGAAGAGGAGGAGGGGTTTACGGGTGAGTAAGAAAGCGGATTAGAGGCGCCTGAGACCATCTGCGGCCCCGGGCAGATAAACCTGCTAGTTACAGGACGGATCAGTGAACTAACTCATAAACAAAGTGGGTCTCTCTTTAACAGACTCTCTTACTTATTACACTATTACATCATCAAAAGCAACCACAACAGGTGCCCATCAACACATCACAATTACGTTATAAACATTAATCAGCTGATAAGTGACATTCTAAGTTTCATTCTTGAGATTTTGTTTTTATTTCTGATAGTAAATATATATATATATGATGATTTCCTAACTCGGAGTTGTATACAAACGTCATCGCGCAAATGAGGAGGAAGAGGTTGGTCCATTTGTTTGCGTCCGTATCCAAGGCAACCGAGTGCAACTACGGCGTCTGTTAGCGAGCTGGCGTCAGGTACAAACACGTATTAGCGTCAGATATCAAACTTTAATACGAGAACGCTACTAGCAGTTAAGCTGGGAGCTGTTTTACGCGCTTAAACACACTTTTGAGCTTTTACGCCCTCAATTATTGTTTTATTTCTGGCCCAGGGGCGCTCGCAGTATAGTAAACATCTGACGTCATCAACTTCCCTTCACTCCTGAATGAATGGATTCCCTCACGGAGGACGAAATAACACAGATAGCTAAACTCCAGGTAAGCAGACATGGAATAAACCTGGGATGTTGATGATTTCCCTTTCTTCTGTTTGATTGATAAGTTCTTAGCCTGACACAGGGACACGTGTGGGCTGGTGGCTGTAGTTCACTGGGCCTCAAATGCATCTTCAACCACAGAGTGAGATGACATTGAACGCCACATGAAGAACCCCAGTATGTGTTTGTGTGATTGTGTGGCAGACAGAGGAAGGGGTGCAAAGGCTCAGCAGTCACTTCCCATGGCTGGAATTCAGTGATGAACGCCAACGCCTCCATCAAGACTTTGTGTACAACGCCGCCATGTTTGCGGTGGAGCGAGGATTCTCTTGGCCCAACGTGATCCAGGTCGCTGGAGTCGCCAAAGGACTCTTCCCCCAACTGGACGGTGAGTGCAAAAACCAGCCCAGAGGTCATGACCTATTCAGCCGTAAGGTCTCTTTATCTTCTTGTCTTCCGTCTCCCAGGTCTGGATGTAACCAAGCTCATGTCTGTGCTGAGGGCTGCGCTGAGCGAGAGTTTGCCAAACCTCACGTCTGTCCAGCAGTACGAGTTTGTCCGGTACCTCACTGAAACCGTCGTCATCCGCCAGCGGCTCCTCCAGGCCGCCGTGAGGGGAGAGGCAGACATGTTAACGGAGCAGATTCATCTGGAGGTGGAGCTGCCACCCACCCCCTGTCCTCTATCAGAGGTGATGGAGCTGCACTTGTCTTTTCCAATGTTTGATTGCTATCTGTGTTCTCTGTGATGTTTCCTGATGCTCTTCATGCTCTCCTGCTGCAGGGCATGGAGCTGGAGGAATGGGAGGTTCACCACCAAACACACCAACTCACCTTGACCTTACAACAGAAGGAGCAGGAGCTGAAGAATCTCAGAGAAAGTTCAAGGGTCACGCTGGGAGACGTCGATGTCCCCGAGGACGCACGACTGGACAAAGAGGTTAACACACTCTCACACTCACACACACATCACAGGAAGCTTAGTGAAACATAACGATGACTGTGGTTGTGTGGGCCCGTCTCTGCAGGGGGTCCTGCAGCTGGTTAGAACAGCACTGTCGGCCGCCAGAGGCCAGATGGAGGCGAGTCTGGACCAGGAGGTCTCGCTGGTCGGTGAGATCATGCAGCTCAAACTGCAGCAGGCAACTTCAGCCACTAGGAGCGCCACTTGAGCCCCAGCACACAGGATACACACATGACTGACGTACCGGGCAGAGGGAGGCGATCTCCATGTATTATATGCAATGCTGACTGGGGTTAAGCAGCAGAAATGAGAGCAGAGGAATCCATTCTTCATTCTTCAAAGATTTATTGTTCAAGTAAGTTCAAGTTTTGGTTTTGACAACAAAAGAGGCAAACTATGACATCATAAAGAAAACGATACGATTAAAATAATTTAAAATCATAAAGCCCCACTGTTTATTTGATACATTCTGAACAGTGAAGAGCTCCGACACGTCACACACACTCATAAACACACACAGTATAGCACCAGACCTTCATCTGCCTCAAGGACAATCAAACAATCAAACAATCAAACAATCGAACAATTGAACCACACAAGTGCAAATGTAAAGTTACTCTTAGAATATTCTCTTAAATACTAAATTAAATACTTCAAACGTCTCCCACTGGCTTGACTTCACCAGTATCTATGGTAACAGTGGCCGGGTCCATCTGTGGTTACAGCAGCATACAGAGCAGACAGATACATGGTGTGACAGGGACAGGGACACACACACACATACACAGCTTCAAATGTCAACCCTTCATGCTGGACGGACGGACAGACACAGGCGGAGCAGATGAGGAGAGATGAGGAGAGGAGAGGTCGGAGGTAGGAGACAGGAGTGTGACACGGACGTGAACGAGGATGCCGGAGTGGTCGGGAATGTTTCACCTCTCCCCATTGTCATCTCTCACACACACACACACACTTCAGGACGCTCAGCAGGCCTGTGCCCGCTGGTTGCCTACCGTGATGTGAGTCAGCATAGCCTGCACCAACCCGGGGAGGTCGTACTCGTGCTTCCAACCCCAGTCCCGCCTGGCCGCGCTGTCCTCAAACGCCATTGGCCAGCCGTCCGCTAAAAACAAGGGAGCAGAGCGGACAAAGTCACATATGGAGGACACAGACACCTCCCTCCCCCCGAGCGTATCAGCAGGCTCAGCTCTCACCTATAGCCTGCCGGACGGGGTCGATGTCGTAGGTGACCTTGAGCTCGGGCAGCATTTTGTGGATCTCTACGATGAGGTCGTGCGGCGTGAAGCTCAGAGCGTTTATGTTGTAAGTGCGGCTTTTTAAAACGTCAGCCGGAGCCTCCATGAAATCCAGCGTCGCCCTCAGACAGTCATCTGAAGAAGAGGGGGGAGGAGAGAGCAGCTTGAGTGACAATGACGGACAACCAAACATCACAATCTCCACCAAACGTTTGGAACATTGGAAAACCAAACGTGCCGTACCGATGTACATCATAGGAAGCCGCGTGTCGCTCCGCAGGTTGCACTCGAAGTGGCCGCTGGTCACGGCCGCATGGAAGATCTGGACGGCGTAGTCTGAGGAGAAGCAGAGACGGGCGGTCAGCGGCGAGGTTCTCATCTTTCCTGCGTCTTCTCAGGCTCCGTGCGGCCGTTCAGCTCACCTGTGGTTCCTCCGCCGGGCTGAGAGTCGGCGGAGATGATACCTGGATACCTGAGGCAGCGGAAGTCCAGCTGGTACCTGTGGTGGTAGTACTGAGGAGGAGAGAAGGAGCAGACGTTGGAGTCGACACACACACAGAGTCTTTCACGCGGCAAGACCGAGCCAGACGTCTCACCTCGCCCAGCAGCTCGGCGTGGACTTTGGCGACGCCGTAGATGGTGCGCGGTCTCTGCACGCACAGCTCGGGGGTGGGATCCCTGGGCGAAGACGGACCGAAGGCACCGATAGTGCTGGGGACAAACAGACGCAGACCGTGTTCGGTTGCTATGTCAACTATGTTATGGAGACCTACAAAGAGAAACAGGCTCCGCATAAGTGACTCTGCAGATTCTGGATCCTAGTCTGGAACATCTGACATGATTGAGGACTTGATTGAGGACTGCACCTGTGATGTTGACCTCTTTGGCCAGCGCCACATTGTTCTCTCCCACTGCAGACAACACGGCCGAGTAGTGGATCAACCAGCTGATGTTGTTGTTGACCACGATCTCCCGGAGGTTCTTGTAATCCAGGACGTCGGAGAAGATGAACGGACCTGCAACACACACCTGGATGAGTGAGATGAACCACACACACACACACACACACACACACACACACACACACACACACACACACACACACACACCGTTATGGAAGACGTGGTCGGGGGGTTTCCGGATGTCCGACAGAATCACGTTGTTTTTACCAAACCGTCTCCTGTGGATGAAATGAGGACAGATTGAGTTCTGGGGGGATTGAACTAACACTTTCTGATTTCTGTGGTTTCCATGGGAACGAAGCTTGTGCCTAAAACATGTAATGTTTGAGAAAGAAAGTTGGGCAAACTCCAAACCTCAGCAACTTGGCGAGCCCGACCCCCAGCTGTCCCAGTCCTCCTAAAACGGGAAAAAGGAAATTGGTTGCTATGGAGACCAGGCCATGATACCTTCTCTTTCATCTGGACGTTGATGCAGAAAGAGTGTAACCTGTGATGAGGATCTTGGGGTGCTCCGTCTCGGCGCAGGGTCGTCGTGGGGACGAGCTGATCGCCCGCCGCACCGCCAGGAAGGACGGCTGCACTCTGTACAGGGGCCTGTACCCAGCATGCATCACTGCGCCGCTCAGCAACCTCAGCACTAGCATGGCAAAAGCCTCCTGGGAGCACAAATCAAGCCACTCTTAGTCATTACTGTCACAGCCAGCAGCCATGTTAGCTTCTTTACACGCTGCTGCTGCAGCTGCATCTCATTGTACAAGAGCTTCACTCATATTACAGACTCGCTTTACGTTCAGACAAGCTTATATAACAAATTAGAAACATAAGAAAATATAATAAAGGATAATATTGGCATTTAGGAGGGAAAGGACCCAGTGAAGACATTTCTCCTGCAATATCAGGTCATTGTTATTGTCACGTAATACAAATAAACGATCAATTTGATCTTATGAATCACCGAGAAATCTAATATTTAGCTTTTGATCTACTTTGATGTCCACTAATGTTACGTCCACTTTGGCTAGCTGCCTCTTCTATGTTTTAACAACTAAAACGTAAACACACCGGCTTTAAATTGAATGGAAAACTGTTGAACTAACAAACGCATGAAGTAAACGTAATATTTTAGTAAATCTGTAACTTACTTAAACGTGAAACGGAGAACAAACGTTGCTACAATGAATTACCGGCGTCATCCCTCCTTCACCTGCCAATGTGTGTGTGTGTGAGAGAGCGCGAGAGAGCAGAGCTGCGCCCTGATTGGCTCACAGCAAAGAGGCTCAGAGACATGACTTCCTGTTAACACCTCCAAAATAAAACTCACGAAGGCAACGTCAACGTTACAATAGATTAAAAGCTCTTATTCTGAAAGATAACATGATCACGCTTACTTCCTGTATTGATGTAATATTATACTATTGAGCAAAACTAACGAAAAAGTAATAAATAGGAATGATTTGTGTTTGTTTACATACGCAAAAAAATGTAACAAGGTAGTAAATGTACCTCCTCTTGCTTCCTCTTCAGTGTAGATGTGTCACTTATTAGGTAAAAAGGCAAAAAAGAGAACTTTTGTTGCGTGCTCAACAACGGTAACTTTACTTAAAATGTCTAATTCAAGAAAACACAATCAAAAACGTGTGTTGGTTACTGCGTCTTCTTCTCAGACTGTAAAGCGACTTAAATAAACAATGGCGATGTCATCCAAACATACCATAATGACGTAATCTTTACGCGTTACTAAAATCGAGTTCTTTAGCTCAGCTGTCACTTATTTACGGATTAAAAACGATATTTACCTGCATGTTTACTTTGATTAACCATTCATAAGTTCCCGAAAGAAAAATCATACGCAAAATGAATCAAAGGAAAAAAAAAAAAAATCCAAGACGAATAGTTCACTTAATAATGAATAAAGTGGACAATTTCCTCTCATACTTAGTCATAATAATAATAATAATAATTGAACATTCAGCAAGAACTGTGACAGGTTTTTGGATTCATTCATCTGGGCGTCAGCGCTGTAAGAAAATTAAATTAATGGACGAAATCTCCTTCCTGTAATTAAGATAAAATCACGTCAGTCCATCCCGCTAATTACGCACTGATGATTTATGTTGTGTCGCATCAAGGGAGATTAATCATTGTCTTTCTTCGCTAATTGAACCCATGCACCGTTATGTTCCCATGGAGACACGCTATCAAACAAGTGCGGGACGGAAACACGCTCTTTATTCGTAATTTAGCAGCCGGAAATACGTGAAGTTTCATCTAAGCGTCACATCCCGGTGTTTTTCCTCTAGCAGCCAGTAGGGGGCATTGTTTCACAAACGTCGAGCTGGAAAATGGCGTGTTAAAATAAAACATAGCCTGTGAAATCAAACAAACAAACCAACTGACGCGTTTACTTGAATAATAACAGAAAAACAGCAATGTACGACGAAGGACAACAAAGGGGAAGTTATTCATGACTGCAAAGTGATTTTAGTATAAGTTTGATAAACTCTAAATGGACCACAAAACGAGTCTGAGCAGATTTGGACACTTATTCCACCGAGGAAAAGACGTAGAATAACATCAGATTTACGGTAAGACAACTTTTCATTAGTATGTGAAAAAAGTTTGGTGTTGTTTCTGATATTTGCGCGTTAAAACATGGCGCTTTCGATAAAACTAGCGTAAAGTTAAGACTACACTTAGTTAGCACAGGTGCTTTAACTGCTGTAATGAGCTCGGTGTCAGTTTAATTTTGTTCATAAAATTATTGTTTGACCCTGCATAAATATCGTATATTACAACATACAACTACATACAACGTATAACAAATTACAACGTAACTAGACACTACATTGAGAAGATCCACTTGAAAACATTGTAATTCGTCTTTAAAAACAGCGACGATTGGGCTATTAAACAGAAAACACTCACATAAGCTAAACAATGTGCTTATGCAAAACTCACAGACTTGTAGAAGTTTATTTTATTCTATTTTTGATGCATTTTGTAGTTTTGTAGTATGCCTTACAGCCACAAGGGGGCACCACAGTCACACGAATCGACAGCCTGCTTCTCTGCTCATGGCAGTTTGAAATAAACAAAACCCACCATTTTCTATTATTGTTGTCATTATTATTGTAATTATAATTATAATATAAAACCTTATGGTGTAGCAAGTCTGATTTCAGCTCCTGATATAGTTTTCCTCCATTTCTGACAGTTGTGATTCAATGTTCAGTTAGATCACTTTACTTAAAATAACTATGATGAAAAGTAAGACAAAATAAAAAATATTATGTTATCTTTTATACATTGTAAAAAAAGAAAGAATATATTATAATGCTGAAATTTCATGGTTTTTGCCAGCGTAGGATTAATATAAGGGAGTGTAACTAATGCTCTGTCTTCTCACACACACGTCCACTTATGACCCAGTTATTGTTCTGGATCCACTTATATCCATGCAGAATGGGCCACAATAGATGATGCATGTCTTATTGTCCGTCCTCTACATTTGCTTAAATAGCCTCTGTTGTTTGTGCCACCTGGAGCTCAGCCAGATATCTGTATACACCTACTCCAGCCGTGTTTGCTTCGTGTTTGCCTGGAAATAATAAGTGCTCCTGCTGCCAAAAAACCGGGCCCGCTGTTTATTTATTGTGGACAGGCTTTGCTCTCCCGGTGAAAAGGAAGATATTCCTTTTGATTGTGTTCTTTTGTTCCGTATGGAAATGTGGAGCAGGAGCGGCTTTAAGCAGAACAACAGCAGGATGAAGCACGAGGCCCCCCGGCTGATGTATACCCGCTGTCAAAATGTCACCCACTTCTTCTCCTATAATGTTGTAGCCTCTTCAAGCTCTAGTTTTCCACCGCTGCCTTTGCTTTAGGGGCGAATCATCCGTGGTTGTTCGAGGTGAGGAAATCGTATCGATAACACACTTTGGGCTAAGCAGGTTATCTCAGCTCGCACGGGGCCTTGAACGCATCACCGTCTGCTGCCTCGCTCGAGTTAAGAGTTCAAACAACCCGTCTAAGAAACCATTCGGTCTCAAAATGGAATAAAATAAAAGGGAAATTCTTGTAAGTAAGAGAGTGAATCATGACATAAACATAATCTTCATCCTCGTGGTTCCTCAATCTGAGCTCCGTCCCAGTTTTGTCAAACGTCTCTTTTTAATTCGCCATCACGACTCCGGCCGCTAATGGGATTGTAGTCGAGGCTATTTATTGCCATTAGGGAATTGAGGCTACATACAGTGGGTGAAGGGTTAATTAGAAACAACTGAAGAGGTCAGAGGTGTGTGTGTGTGTGAGTGTGTGAGTGATCATGAGGGGGCTGGGACCTGTGGTAATAGGGGGTGGATTTAGAACCAGGGGAAGATTTATCTGCGGGCAGTGACACGGGGACAAATAGCTCTGATAGGTGAAGGCCTCTCGCTGTACAATCCACCACCAGATGAGAAATGTGTGTGTGTGTGTGTGTGTGTGTGGATGAAGGGGGGGTAGGGGGGACTGTAAATGGGAGGCCAGACCATATTCACTTATCACTGAGTCAGGTCCTTCCACGTTTCTGCTCTTGACATCCAGCGTTGGAGCCTCTCCCTCGCCTCTCTTGTTTCATCCCCACCGCCTCTCTCTCTCTCGCTCTCTCTCTCGCTCTCTCTCTCCCCCCCTCACCCCCTCCCCATCTCCTCCACCTCCACTCCTCTCTCCTGTATCTCCCCCCGGCCTCTCATCCTCCCCCGAATTACGCCGCCAGATAAGAGAGAGAGAGCGAGAGCGGGCGGGCGAGCGAAGGCCCCGGCTGACAGGAACCCCAAATTAATTTACAAGCAATGATGCCACTTCCAGGCTGATAGACCAGTCTGGGTACAATATGAAGGGACGGGGGAGCGACGCCTCTGAGGCTCCGCGGGGACGCCGGCGTGACCCAGCTATCTTTGCAATTACGGGGCCGAGACCTTGATCCTCCTCTTCCTCTCCCCTTCTCTCCTCCTCTGTAAGTAGCGCGGAAACGACCCGGGAGAACTAAAACGGCGAGCTCACAGCGATGGAGAAATCAGCACTTGTACCTTTTAGTATCGGGGTGTAAAGTGAGCTCGTGTCTCTCAGGGTCCTTATGTTAAGTTAAGTTATTTACTGTATTAAGATGAAGAGGAGCGACGCCTGTGATCGCCTCCAAATCCTCCAGTTTGACACCCGAATGACTTTTTAATGACTAAATCTGTGACTTGATGAACTGGATTGTGTAACGTCCTTCGGCCTCTCAGTCATCCTGAGTGAAAACGAGCAACGGATGGCAGCAAAATATACTACAATCAAAACAAAAGTATAAATGATAAAAAAATAGAAATACCAATCAGTATAAAGTGCAACTCTGCTGTACTCGACTATAAATCTGATAGATTTGTATTGTGCAAGTATTTAATTCAAATAACCGACAAACCAAACGACTTAAAGGAAAGAGTCCTACAAAATAAAATATGAAGTCAAGTGCTTCCAAATTGTAAACAGCTCTTTTAATTTGTAGCTTTAAACCGTTACTAGAGGTCAGTAACGGTGGTCTCCTCCTCACTCTTCTTCCTCCTCCTCCTCCTGACTCTCCCTCCTGACTCTTCCTCTTCCTCCTCCTCCTCCTCCTCCTCCTCCCTCCTTTGTTTCCTCTCCGTGGCCTAATAGGCTTATGCTGCACCCGGCCCATCTAAAGACGTGTAAGTGGATTAAGGACATTTTCAGTTTTTCCACTTCATACCTTCATAGCGTTTATTTGCCGCTGCCGTCTCCAGGAGCGATTACACTCTGCGTTCACTCTGCGTTCACTCTGCGTCGCTGGCGTCCGCGCTTCACGCTCCCCCGACAATCCTCAAGAAGCCAGCCGGTTAATAAAGGAGGTCCGGATCCAAAGCTGGCAGTCACGGTTCGGCCCGCGGGTCTGCCTCACCTCGCCACACACACACACACACACACACACACACACACACACACACACACACACACACACACACACACACACACACACACACACACACACACACGCACACACACACACTAATTTGCCTATGCAGAGACGTCTTTGCAGCGGAGGCGCTTACACAAAACCGTCGGCTAAATCTGTGCTGCTTCTTCTTCTTCTTCTAAAATAGAGAACCAAAGTGATCAGATATTGATTTCTAAGGCCTTTACTGCACTGAGGTTGGGGACAGTGAGTGTGTGTGTGTGTGTGTGTGTGTGTGTGTGTGTGTGTGTGTGTGTGTTCTTTGTTGGCGTAGTTTAGAGGCGAGTGGCTTTGTGGGCTGTGAAATGGGTGATTTGTTGAGGGCAGTTTGTGGGGCAGCTGCACACGGTTACACAGTCCTGCCCTGAGAGCGGGCCAGCCATCCGACACACACACACACACACACACACACACACACACACACACACACACACACACACACACACACACACACACACACACACACACACACACACACACACACAGGCCCACTTAGCATGTACAGGCAGGATCGTGTGTGTTATCATCTCTGCTCCTCCGGCTCGCGGCGTAATGAAGATTTATATAAGAGGGAGAAGTTTGCCAAACGTTCTTCACGTCTGCCTGAGCGGTGACGTCCATCGTAGATCTGTTGGATCCTCACAGCTCGTCTGCCCGGGGAGAGATTTACTCAAGTGGATTTAAATGGATCGGCAATAACGGCGGCATAACAGCTGGAGCGCTGTAGTTTAGGAATAACAACGGTGAGGGAAGATCGGGTCAAAGGTCACTTAAGTTTAAATGCTTGTCCACATTCTGCTGCCGAAAACCTGCAGCAGGCACACGGCTCCTCTCCTCCTCTTCCTCTCTCCTCTTCTCTCTTTTCCCCTCTATCCTCTCCCTCTCTCCTCTCTTCCCTCTCTTCTCTTCTTCTTCTTCTCTCCTCTCCAGCTGCGGCGCTCGTACAGAAGGAGAAGTGTAAATCCAAAAGCTGAAAACTCCATTAGGCTGAGTCAGCCGTGCATCCATGTGCTGCAGCGCCAGACAGCTCAGTAAATCAGCCTCCCTTTCTCTAGCCTCACTGAAGAAAACAATATGGGCAGTGTTTGGGTACCGAGCGCTGGGCCTTTGGGTTACACACACACACACACACACACACGCGCACACACACACACACACACACACACACACACACACACACACACACACACACACACACACACACACACACACACACACACACACACACACACACACACACACACACACACACACACACACACACACACACAGACACGGGGGCCTGGCAGCTACAGAGCGAAGCCAAATGCTCTGATCCAGGTTGAACTAACCACTGACATGTGCACCTGTCAGACACTGGCTGTTGAAGGCGTGTGTGTATGTGTGTGTACAGTATGTGTGTGTGTGTGTGTGCGTGCATTTGTATGTGCATATATACCGGGGGTGTGTATTGTGTCTGCTCACGCTGGTGTTTGACTGTGAACGCCTCACAGATTTCATGATTTCCTCATCGACATGGATTTGAAACCCTGTCTGTCACACACACACACACACACACACACACACACACACACACACACACACACACACACACACACACAGACACAGACACAGGCTGTAGAGTAAATGGATTTGGAGTGTGTCCGTCCATCCTAATCTGTGGCCCAGTTAAAGCTGACTGAGGCCAAGCAGGTGTGAGACACTTGTCTGTGGAATGTGCAGGGCCAGACCTCAGACCTCCCACCAGGACTCCACTTCCTCTACGCTCTCTCTCTCTCTCTGTGTGTGTGTGTGTGTTGGGGTGGAGGGTTTGTGGGTGGCGGTCACCACCTGCTCTCCACTAATTCCAGTTTTCTCAGCGAAGAAGACTGAAGTCTGAGAACACACCGATAGAAACAGAGCGAATTATTTAGTGTACATGATTTGCTTTGAACGGTGTGTGTGTGGGTGTGTGTGTGTGAGTGTTTGATGGACTCCCTCCCTCCCGTTCCGCCTCCACGTCTCCTCCAGCGAGCTCAAGTGTTTGGGCACATTGGGCCAGTAGGAGGCGCTACAGAGACGCCAGCCCAGGACAGAGGTCCAGCAGTAAATCATATTTTTGTGTTTTGGCCTCATCCACTGAAATGTGAGGGGAAGGAGAAACGGCCGACGCTGAATGACGACTCTGCGTTGTTGTGAGACGCTCTTCATCGCCCCGGACGGTTCCTCTCTGCGTGTGTTACTCTGCTCACGTGTGTGTAGAAAATGAATAGGACAGGGAATTTTACCATTTTGCCTTTCCTCCCCTCCTCCTCTTCCTCTTCCTCTTCCTCGCCCGCTCTTCCTCCAGGCTTATCAGCGTAGCAGCACGCGGCCTCCAGCGAGCCTGAATCAGCAGAAAAGCAGCGCGGTGCCACGTCTTTAATGTAGATTAATGCTACCTGCTCTCTCCTTTTGGCTGCTGCTACGGCAACCAATTAAGAACAATAATCACATTTTGTGGTCGGTTCTCTTCGGAGGTCATAACCCTCCAATTCATAACCCCCATCCTCCCATCCCCCCATCCCCCCATCCCCAAACCCCCCTCCATCCCAGGATCTATAGAAAATCCGAGGTAATGAGGAAAGTTTGGACCATCTTTGTCTTTGAAACTATAAACAATGCAGAATATTCATGAGTAAGATGCAGTTTGAACCTGTGTTTAAGTGTGTGTGTGTGTTTGTGTGTGTGTGTGTGTGTCCGCGTGTTCTGAAAGAAGGCAGAGGGTCGAGCTGCTGATTTATTTCTCTCCCTTTTTCCCTCCCTCTGTCTCTTTCCCTCTCTCTCATTTTCCCCCCGCCGAGTCAGAATGACTGATTGTGGCCAGAAGAACCGGGCGTCCGGCGTCACCCCTCTCTCGCCCCCCCTCCCCTCTCCACAACCCCCCCCTCCTCGCCGACAAATGGCCACGGCCCCGCTCGGCCGGGCCTTGGACCCGGACGGAAATCAATATCTCACCATTTAAAATCTATCAAGAGAAGATTTTTTTTTTTTCTGAGGGCGCTGCTGCTGCCAACGCGTCGCCTTCCAACCTCAACCCCACGCCCCCCCTCCCCTAAAGCCGCCGCACCCACAAGCACTGAATCAGGCACTTTGTAGTTACAACGAGTAATCAATAAGCCGGCCCCTTCACAGATCTCAACCGCGGTCGCCTCGGCGCAGTGATGGATGACGAGGAGGGCCGCGATTCGTTCTGTCAGGCCATTACGCCGGCGAATCCTGTCCACTGCCGGCCCCTGATTTCATCCCGCAGACCATCATTTTTCACACTTCATAGGAAGCAGAGAGAGCGAGAGAGCGAGAGAGAGAGAGAGAGACAGCGAGAGAGAGCGATGACAGAGGGATAGAGAGGCAGAGAGTAAAGGGGGGATGAGATGTAAACGTGTAGTTTTAGCCGCGTGTTGCTGTATTTGTTAAGCTAAAAGCAAAACGACATGCTCGACTTAGCGTGTGACCTGAGTGAACTTGTTTCTTTTACCCGCGCGTACGAGCCTGTTGGTGTGTGTGTATGTGTGTGTGGACCTGTGTGTATTTGCGAGGCTGTGTGTAACCAAATCAGTCAGGGGGGAAATTGATTTTTTTTCTTCCCCCTCTCCCCATCGCTGAAAGCATTTTATCGCCATAAAGCACACAAGAGTAAAGTAACCATGAACAAGTTGCACGAGTCGAACATATTGTGTTTACAAAACGGCAAAGTGGTAAATTAGTCGAGGTAAAACGCGCCGTGTTATTACTCCACTCTCTGTTCAATTGTAAGAGCAAAACAGCGGCTTGTACTCGCACACGTGAAGTACAAAGTCGAAATCCTCCCTTACTTTCCTTCCTTCCTCCCTTCCTTTCCTTCCTTCCTCCCCGTTTCCTATCCTCCCTCTCTTGGCTCGGCTCCCAAAGACCCACGGTGTTCTTGTTGGATCCGTCTTCCCTCGGAAAACAAGCGACAGCTGCTGTGTGTGTGCGCGCGGCGAGTGTGTGTGTGTGTGTGTGTCTGTGTGTCGGCGTGACTTGTGTGTCTGCGCCGGTGCCGTCCCTCCACCGGGCTCTCGCCCCATATGTTGGCCCTCACCTGCTGGCGGAGGAGGATTATGAGCTACAAGCCCTTATTAAAACTGGATTTGTTTACCCCCCCGCTTGCTCGCGCGCGGCGACAACAAAAACAGTGTGACCGCGTCCGTCGCTGTGACGCGGGTCAGCTGTGACGACAGAAGAGGAAGACGAGTGAGAAGAAGACAGTGAAGAAGAAGAGGACGAAGCATGGGGAAGTGAAATCACAGTGTATGTTGATGAATCCAAAATGTATCTCAAACTCACTGAGGCTCACATTGGTTGCTTTTGTCCCGTATTTAGCTCGACTCCGCCTCTGCTGCCCTCTAGTGGTCACCGAGTGTTACTGCAAGACAAGCAGTCTGAATGGTTGTCTATAACCTTAAAGTAAATGCATTAAATTGCTTCAAGTCAATGATCCAGATCCGTATTAATCCATTGATGACGTTTTGACTGACACACAAACACAAACTAACTAACAACCCAACCAACAATCTCTCTCTCTCTTTCTCTCTCTCTCTCTCTCCTCCACTCGTCACCTTCCTTCACTTCTTTCCTCACTCTTTCTCACTCCCCTCAGTATCTCTCTTTCTTCCTCTCACCCCTTTTTTATCCCCACATTCATCCCTCTCTCCATCTCTCCCCCTCGCTCGGGACGACGACACAGCTGCCTCTTAATAGGAAACCATCAATAAAACCACATTTGACCAGTGAGTCTCCTCCTCTCTGATACCAGAATCCCTGTTAACAGTGGCAATTATAGAGATACCATAGACACACACACACACACACACTCTCACACACACAGTCATTCCGTACCTGCTCACCCCTCCCCCTGCACGGAATCGCTGCAAAGTCAGCATCTGTTTTATGGGAATTAATGGGCAGTGTGATGGGATATGGAGGATCGAGATGGGAAGAGTGAGACGCAGAGAGGAGGAACAAGGAGAGAGGGAGAGGGAGAGAGAGAGAGAAGAGTTAAGAAAGGCCGGGGCGGAACACAAAGAGGCGGAGAGAGCGGGGAGGGGCGAGAGAAAGAGAGGAAAAGAAATGGAAGGATAAACGTAACGACAGGGCAGAGATATGGCGAGGGCGAGGCGGAGGGAAGGCAGAGGGGCGAAGTCAGCATCTGTCACGGAAATTAATGGAGAATGTGACAAGTAATGGAGGAGAGAGAGAGAGGGAGAGAGAGAGAGAGGGAGAGAGAGAGAGGGAGAGAGAGAGGGAGACACACTGGGTTTGATTTCCATGCTTTTCATTATTTTTGCCTCCCTTCGTCATATATTAGCTGGCTTTGCTTAGGCAAGTTTGTTTCTGTACTTTCGTGGGTCTGAATCCTTCTGGAGGAATCGTCTGCTCGCTCTCTCGTCTGTTGGCCTGCAGAGGAAACACGACTCAGCGCGTCTCATTCCTGCTCTCATCACAACTGTATCAGCCGGCAGTGTGAGTCTGAGCTGCCAGAGGGGGGCAGAGAACAGCTGGGTCAGTGTGTGTGTGTGTGTGTGTGCGCCAGTGTGTGTGCAGGCCCAGCAGAGCAGCTTAAGGCCTCCACCTTAAAACACAAACAAACTGCATCTTTATGAAAGCGTTATTGTGCTTAAAATACATAATTTAGTGAGAATAAAAGACTATAACTATATTTGATGACGTCACACTTTTATATGCACACCACACGTCTAAATGATTGTTGTGGCTTTCACTTCTATTCAACAATAAATTCTCCCTCACGATCAATGAATCTGATTTCATGGTTTCAACACACGACTGTTAAATACTTTAATATAAAAATTACACCTGGACTAGAATTTATTTATTTTAGTATTTGAACATGGAATTAAATCTAAATTATTGGGAAAAAAACAGAACAAATGCAGTAAATGACTTTTGTAAGACATGATTAAATGGAATAATATAAATTACAAATGACAACATTTAATATTGTTACATATTATTGAATAATGACTAATGCTGGAAATAGATGAATTACATATAATGGGTTAATGGACCAATTAAAAACAAATATGGATCCATGTTGCAGAATCTGTGTGTGTGTGTGTGTGTGTGTGTGTGTGTGTGTGTGTGTGTGTGTGTGTGTGTGTGTGTGTGTGTCAGTGCATATTTAAATGTGAAGTAAGTGAGGACTCAGGTTAAGCAGCTCAGAGGCGGAGACAAAAGACAATTTCCTCTCCGCTTGTCACCTTTTGTGCCAAAGCACATTGGCGGATTGAAGCTGCCAATCAAGACTTAAACCAGCATGTTGTCACCGCGGCGACACAATGGAAGGGAGACGGAGAGCTTTTAACCCTTTGAAGGGCTTTTAATGGCTTTTTAGTGAGACAAAAACTAACATTCTGTCCACATGACAAACAACACGCAGCATTCCGTGTCCTAATGTGTGACAGCAACAGATTGTATAAATAAGAGAGAGTAAGATTGTGTCTGTGTGTGTGTGTGTGTGTGTGTGGCACTCATATCATAGATTCTTCTGGAGTAGATTTGGTTTCTTTTACCAACACTTCAATTTGTAAAATCCATAAAATTGTCATTTGTTTCGTGAATTTTCCAAATCCAGTTATTGTGCTGATTACATGTATTTATTAATATTAATGTGGCACTAGGACACCCAGATTCTTTGGGCCTTCTCTCAATCGAATCTCATTTCTACCCTGAATCGTGTCGTCTGAACCAAACTGAACCTGGATGATGTCATTGTTTTGCTTGTAATTCGATTCCTCTTCACCAAACGATCGCCTGTCAGGTTCGTCAGCATGATGTAACCTTTAAAAACGTTTCCCCAAATTAGAATAAAAGGTGTGTGTGTGTGTGTGTGTGTGCGCGCGCTGTTAGGTAACTGAATAATAAATGTGTGTGTGGTGTGTCCATTTCTCGCATTTCTGGAGTGTTTGGATTTCTGAAAGAGAGAGAGAGAGAGAGAGAGTGAGAGGGGGAAGGAAAAGGAGAGCGAGGGGGAAAGGGAGCAGATTGAGCAAACTTCCCTCGGCCGGCCAAGCATCACACACATCAAAGTGAAGACATTGTTTGCGAGGAACAATGGCCGCCGTCACGGTCCAGGAGTTTGTGTGTTGTTGCGTGTTTGCGCTCCCAGAATCCCCCTGTGACGGCCGAGCCGCTGGATTATCAAAGCAGCAGATGCAAACCGCTGAGAACCAAATCACCTCAGAGGGGGAATCCTCCCAAAGAAAGACAGAAAGTCGGGATTTCACCCAAATAATGACATTTAAAACTGCAGCTTTCATTTAAATGAGTGCATAGAAATGTAAATTTGAAAGAATAAAATCTGCTACTGGATCAAATTAATCTGATTAAATCTTTTCAACCCCACAACTATTGAACTTCTATGAATAAATATTGAACAGTAAAGGAAAGAATTCATGCATCGTACCCTCATTACCGTTATTATTACTACAAATTCATAAATAAATGGAGAAATAAGGATTTGAAACTATATTAAAGCACTTAAACCATAGTAAGAACGTACAGATACCATAGAAGAAGTTGAACCAATCAGATTGTTTGGCTGCTGTTTGCACTTGTTGAGTTGTTGTTGAGTTTTGATACCGACCCTCTGCGACCTTCCTTTTCCCATGATGCACTTTGCGGCGTAGTCGACCCGCTCACTGTGACAGAGCTAACGACAACACCATGTATCCTCCTCACAAACATCTGAGCATCTAAACATCCTTTAATGTTCCATCCCATCGCCAGTGAATCACCAGAAAATATACTCAACTTCCTGTCACACACACCCCAAACGTAGCGTTGGCCATGTGGTAACCTTTAAAGAGGCGAAAACAAACGCTAAACAGTATTAGGGGATGCCATCGGAGTAAACTCTGAATCTTCCCGGGAGCATATGGGAATGCCATCAAAC
>NW_027466868.1:575000-650000 GCF_046128005.1 Genypterus blacodes
CAGAGACCTGGTGATCCTGGAGATTAGCTTCATTAAAATCACATATTGTACGCACCTCGATGTGTGTGTGTGTGTGTGTTTGTACGTGTGTGTGGTGGGGATCAAGAGAGCAGATAGGGGCTGGCCTTGGAGGTTATCGCCCCCGCAGGTCCACACACACACACACACAGACACACAGACACACACAGTGCTCGACCCCCCCCCCCCCCCCCCCTTCTCCTGACCCCCTGCTGTGACGAGCACCACAGAGGCCTTGAGGATGTTTGATCACTTAACCTTTCCTTAGCTGAGGCCTAATCCAGGGATGAGTCTCCTCTGACACATTGTGGCTCAACACGTGCCAATAGGAAAAGTTTGAATCTCCAACTGTGATTTTAAGCTCGAGTTAAATGGTTGTTTTCACTCATTTTGACCTTTTGTGTGCCGCTTTAGTTTCATGTAGGCAAAGGAACCAAAGGAAAGTGCATAACCTCTTACTCTCTTTAAGGATGATCTATCTTTGAACATGACGCCAAATGTGCAGAAATAAACCAGATTTCTAATAGTAAGTGTTAATATTTATGATATAATTGAGCCTGAAAATAACTTCAACCAAGACTTTAATCACTGCACAAGATTAAACGACTTTCTTAAGTTGTAGTTTTTCAACTTTCATGAATTCTTCTGCTCGTCTTTCCTCCACTTTGTGTCATTTTCCGCCGAGGTCGAGGGAAATTGGTTTCAGTAGGAAAAAGGACTTAAAGGACATCGTGATTTACACAAATCCGATTGCGGCCTGCTGGTCTGGATTTCCTGAAATTCATCCAAACATCCGGCTGCACGATCCCAGCTCCATTTTCTGATCCATCATAGGCAGAGAATTATAAAAATATTCTATCAATGACAATTCATGTAGGATTATGTTTAAGGAGAGCACATGCAGCTCACGCAGCACGGACTGAGAGAGGGTGATAAGGGTGTGTGTGTGTGTGTGCGCGTGTGTGTGCGCGTGTGTGTGTGTGTGTGTGTGTGTGTGTGTGTGTGTGTGTGTGTGTGTGTGCAGCTCCTATCATTGCTTTATAATGGAGGGGTGTCTGGGGAGTGTTATCTCAGCTCCTGGCTGGTCGGGGGCCTCGGGGCCGGGGGCCTTGCTCAAAGGGCCCCTGCCACGCTGAAAAGGTGCCTGAAATGAAAAGGGAGAGGAGCGCCGGGAAATACTGTAAGAGAGTGTGTTTGTCTGTGTGTGTGTGTGTGCTCGATTGTCCAAAGACATATGCATGCTGTGGTGTGTGTGTTAGAGAGAGAGAGCATAAAAGCCAAGAGGACTGGACAGCAAAGCTCAGTGAAAAGAATAGGATGTGCCCCCCCAAACTCCCCCGCCACCTTCCCAGCATGCCGCAGGGCTTCCTTACTCCCTCCAAAGGTGAGTAGCGACATAATTAAACAGATAAAAAGCAACAATGAGCGTGGAGTCTCAGATAAGGTCTCAAGAGGAGGAGAGGGGGATGACGAGGAGGGAAATAAAAGAGAGGAATGCCAAGAGGTGGAGATGGGCGAGGGAGGAGGAAGAGGAGGAGGAGGAGAGGAAGAAGGAGTGAGAGAGGGTTATTAGTGTGAGATGACACACCAGAGGAGAGAAGGGCAGGAGATCTGATCTGCTCTCCCGCTGCGCTCTCCCTCCGCTCAGCCGCTCACTGCAAGAAGAGTCTGACCTGGAGGCTCTGAGGCTGCAGGCTCATCCTCACTTCAACCACTAACAAGTATTTACTTTACAAAAGGAAGGAAGGAAGTGTGTAAGCTACTGTGTGTAAACGTGCAGCACACTCTTAAGAGATCATCGCCTCAGATGTTTGAGTCATTTATCTGATATCTGTTGATGCCGGCATGGTTCTTCTCCTCTGAAGCGACACGTGGGACATTTCTTACAGCGTTCCCCCGCTCTTCCTTCTCGCTCTCCGTCTCCCGCTGCTTTGTGTCCATCTGGGTACAACATCCGCTCTCTGGGAGGCTTCGCTGTTTATCTGCATCATCCTGCAGCAGATTAGCTGACACCTCTCAGCCCTCCTGCTGGAGGAGCCGCCCTGCCCTGCCCTGCTGTCACACACACACACACATGCACAGAAGCACATGCGCACGCACACACAAACACGCACACACACACACATTCTTCTACATTTCAATAGCGCCATTCCTAAACACATTTTGTTTGGTTTGATCTTTAAATTCTTCTTCCTGTAGAGTCTTGGTATAAAGGAGAAAGGTGCCATGTTCCTGCCGATCATGATCAACATCCAGGCTGTATCTCCTCAACCACCACTGTTTTTACATGAATAAGCAAATATTAGGATCTCAGGTCAAATAAAATGATTCCCTATCTGCTAAAATATTCAAATTTAAGACAATTCAACAGATTTTCAGACTTTGCTTCTTCTCCAAACTTGACTCCAGTCTCTTCATCATACAGCAGGTTTCTCCCCGATGCTCCAGCGTCTAACACCGTATGGAAGTTCCCTGAATCCCCGTCAGTTTGTCCTCCAGCACACCGGCACTTTGTCCCCCGCACGTCTTCCTTCCACCGAGCCCCCGGCTTCGTTAGCAGGCCGGCCTTTAATCCTCAGCAGGTAATAGTATCGATTAACACCGCCAAAGCGCTTGAATACGCTGGAATAAGATGATCAATCATATCTTTGGGGGTCCCGGGCCGCATGTTTTTAGCCGGCGCATTAATTCGATCCCCATTATCCGGGGCTGAGGAGGAGGCCGTAATGGATTTGTGCACTCTAACAGAAAATGGCTTTTTGAACCAACACAATTAGCACAAAGAGTTTTGGCAAAGCAGAGCCATATTATCAACATAATGGGAAATAAGCCTGCGGGGTTTTAAATGAGTTAGAAAACGGGGGGTTAATAATGTGTACCGAAAAGTTTTCAACTTTAATTCATCATTCCAGCAGAGGCCATTAATCAGGGCAGCCGTGAAGTGATGTTGTTCCTATTGATTTGAATCTATTATTGAATCCCCTGATTAATCTCCCTTACGTGATGCTTCTGTGTGTGTGTGTGTTTGTTGTGAGAACCTGAACCTCCACTCGGGAGACTCCAGGTCTGTGCTCGGTGTCACTCAGCTATGCCGGAGGATGAAAGACGGAGCAGGAAACACTCGTGTGTGTGTGTCTTAAAAAAGCGGCGACGACTTCCCAGTAAACAAAGCTTCCTCGCCCGGCGGCCTGATACTGTACGGGGATTAGCCGCAGCTAAAACCCAACGCACCACCTGCACGCAAACGCACCCCGCCACATTAACCCCGGTTTGATATCACAATGCATAATCTCTGCATCTTTTTAAACACACACCGACACCAACACACACACACTCTCGCACGTCGGTATAATCTCTTCTTCCCGCAACTGTCGGGGTGTGACCTCCACGGCCCGGCGCCTGCTGAGTGACGGGCCGCTCATCGCCGCGCCGCACGCCGGGTTAGGCTCATGAAACAATACACAAACACACACACACACACTAACACGTACACACACACGCTTTACATCTAGTTACTTGTGTTCTGGTGTATTTTTAAGGGTTCAGATGTGGAAAGCCTGGACGAATTTGCCCCACGATGTAAACAAAGATGGCAACAGTCGACTGAAACAGATGGAACAACAGAGTTAACATGGAGTGTGTTTGCGACTTGTTCAGGATCAACACCGTCCCGTTCATATCTGCACCCGGCGCCCAACCAGACCTGTGGACCGAAGGCAAACAGCCATTAGTTAATATTTACCCACAAAGCCATTTTTCAACGCGTTTGAGAGATTACGTCTATGGATCCTCGGCAGATGTTTATCACTCCGGGCATTGATCCGCGTCTTTCCACGTAAAGGTTGGACCCCGTAAAGGTTAATTGGTAAACAAGGCAGCGGAAACAGTCCAGGGACTTTCATTCATGCAAAACTAAAACTTTGTAGGTTTAACGCCGGCGCTCCAGTGAACAGCTAGTTGTGTGTGTGTGTGGGGGTGTGTTTGTGGGGTGTGATTTGGTCTAAAGGCCGCGTCCGTCCACCAGCAGTTTGCTACAAAACATCTGACTTTCTGACTGAGCCTCTGGTAGTTCAGAAGTGTTCGCAAACACGATGATTTTCCCAGTTTGTCGTCTTCTTATGGGTTCTGGCGAGGAACATTGTGAGAGGCCCTCAGCTGAAGAGGAGCCACTTTACAAGCAATTCATCACCTTGCTGCGGCCTGTCTCTTCTCTTCTTCCTCCCCTTATGTCTCTCTCTCTCTCTCTCACTCCCTCTCTTTCTTTCCCTCGCCCCTTGCTTCTTTTTCCCTCTCTCTCGTTCTCCCCCCCTCCTCTCTGTCTCTCGCTGTCTAATCCTGGAGCAGAAAGCTCCGGGTTGTGTTATGGCGTACGGGTATCTGACCTCAGCATCGCCTCTAATCCGGCTTAGTTCACTTAATGATGCCACTTGTGGTGCCACGAACGCCGGCGAGGAGTCTATAAAAGCCTTCCATTAAAATGCAAATCCGACCTGGCGGAGAAAAGCTAAGCGACACAAAAGTGGGAGAATTTGACCAAAGACCATCACTCTCTCTCTCTCTCTCTCTCTCTCTCTCTCTCTCTCTCTCTCTCTCTCTCTCTCTCTCTCTCTCTCTCTCTCTCTCTCTCCCTCTGTCTCTTTGCTGCCGATGCACCAAACGCTCCCCCCAATAATAACTGATGCTGTGATTAGGAGGAGTGCTGCATGTTGGGAGATGAAATAGACTCCCGTCCGCCCGGCGAACAAAACAGGAAAGAGAGGGAAAACCTCCAGCTATTCCATTTGGAAGAAGAGCCGTGCATTTATTTCTGCTGTTGTCAGGAAATGAACAAATGGTTATCAATGTTGGGGGGGGGGGGGGAGATCTCCCATCTCCCGGCAAGGTTTTCCCCACTGATACTATTTTCTCCGTACAAGGCAGGAAATGAAATTTCTCTCTGAGTCGTATCACCTCTCCTCCGCCGCCCCCTCCTCTGCTCTACAGAGAGAGGGAGAGAGAGAGAGGGAGAGAGAGAGAGGATCCTGCTCTCCATCTCCAAAGAGAGAAGTTGTCTGGAGCAATAACATCGCGGCAGATACCAGCAGCAATAGAGTAGTTTCAATTTACAGAATTATTTGCTGGAGGAGGATTTCAGGGCTTTCTTTTCCTGGAAGGGGGATTATACCATATCATGTCCTCTACACTGTGTGTGTGTGTGTGTGTGTGTGTGTGTGTGTGTGTGTGTGTGTGTGTGTGTGTGTGTGTGTGTGTGTGTGTGTGTGTGTGTGTGTGTGTGTGTGTCTGATACATGGCATAAGTGAAATAAAATGATTCATTTTTAAGCCTTATATTAAATATGCTTAAGTGTAGAACATGTTATTGATACGGCACCAGGTTAGAATCAGTCAGTGTAAGAGGATCATGTTTACATTTTTAATGCTACATAAATGTGACACACACGCTCTGTGAGCTCTAAGTTGTCCTGCAGTGAATTTATATATTCACACAAATTATATGAGAAATTTACAATTTAAACCCTTCATTTTGTTTAAATAGTGATGTCATTTTTTCTTTCAGCTCAGTCAGTCCATCATTAACACTGCGGCCACATTATTCATATTATTTTACATTTTGCTGTTTATATTATCAGTTTACAACAGTTGCTGTTTATATTATCAGGATGGTTTTGACAACAGAAACGCAGCTTTTATTGATTTAAAATTTTATCTTTTTATGCAGGTGTTACGTTTCCTGATACTAACATAAAATAAATCTACACAAAATGCAACAAAGAAAAAAAACACTATACAAAAAAAAATTTGAATATTAAGAGAAGTGGAGTGTTGTTTTTTTTGTGTTATTTTTTTTTGTAACTCCCAGTTAATCTTAACAAAAATGGACACAATCCAGTCAAGCTGCCGTGTTCTGATTTGACATTGTAGCCAAACAGAAAACAGAAGCAGTGACATCATTTAGTGATTATTTGACTTTTTATACTACAGAGATGAATATGAATATGTCTACCAGCTGCATACTCTGCTCGTACATGAATATCAGCTGACGCCCATTCAGGATGTTTTGGAGTAAAAATAAGAAAGAAGCTTTGGACAGTAAACAAACATTGTGTCTGGCAGGAGAGGAGGACGATGATGATGAGGAGAGAAGAGGCCCGGCCAGAGTCCAGAGGAGGGGGAACGCTGGAACACTTCACCGCCCATGATTGGCCCGATTCCTGAAACTCAGAAACACAGTCACGGTAAACACACACACACACAAACACACACACACTGAAATATGAAGGGATCCCGTAGGAAACAAATCATATTAAAATCAATTTTTACAATCGAATATGCCAAACAGCTGTGGAGGAGTTAATGGAATGAGGATTAGGGTTTGATTGAATATGATCCCTAAAATAGTTCTTGTAAATCCAAGAGTTGGCAAATGAGGAAGATGAAGACCTTCAGAGAGGTCACACGGGGTCGTACAGAGATGTTTCTGTAATACACATGAGATCTTTGCTGCAGGGATTTGCACCTGAGCGGTTCTTCTTCTTTAGTATTCATATGTTCATGATTTAGCTGAATGATTACTTTGATGACGTGTTGGTGCGTGATGTTGATGTGAGATGAGATGAGACGTCCCCTGGATTGGAAAGGTGCGACGTGTAGAGTGTGAAATAATAGTTTTGAATCCAAACCTGACAAAGGAGCGGCTCCAAAACACTGAGAAGGTCCCAGCTGGGCTCGCTTTGGTCCTGGAGTGAAGCTGCTGCCCAGAGGGAATCACCTGAAATGAACAAATGGCATTTATTCAACACGGCACTGAAACAAAATATGAACTCATGCTTACAAACCACAACACAAAAACCCTACTTAACGGTTGAATTGGGGCTCGGTCCAGAAAACACGGGAACAGAACCTTTAAACCTTCACCTTGTAGTCCTAGAACCACAGCCGCCAATCATTTATCATGACGTCCACCCGCCGAAATTGGCAAAGGTTCACTTTGGCTGTGGGAAATGAAGGGTAGAGAGAGAGAGAGAGAGAGAGAGAGAGAGAAGAGAGAGAGAGAGAGAGAGAGAGAGAGAGAGAGAGAGAGAGAGAAGAGAGAGAGAGAGAGAGAGAGAGAGAGAGAGAGAGAGAGAGAGAGAGAGAGAGAGAGA
The DNA here is from genome assembly GCF_046128005.1 of Genypterus blacodes. Classification (NCBI taxonomy): domain Eukaryota; kingdom Metazoa; phylum Chordata; class Actinopteri; order Ophidiiformes; family Ophidiidae; genus Genypterus; species Genypterus blacodes. The sequence continues at coordinate 582,163 of NW_027466868.1, forward strand.
GAGAGAGAGAGAGAGAGCATCTGCCTGTGGTCATGGTTCATTCACTTTCGCTACGGCCTCTCGGCTCTTTGAAAATGCAAGAGGGTGGAAGAATGAGGGAAGAAAAGAGGAGGAGGTGGAGGAGGAGGAGGAGGAGGGGGGAGAAGAAGAAGAAGAAGAAGCGAGTTTGGCACCGCACCAAATTTCACCTCATTTTCATCTGCTACATTCATCATATACCCGAGTCCAAGTCTCCTTCCCTCTTCTTCGTCTTTTTAACCGCCCTCATTGCCAGACCCCCGGGGGCGGGGGGGGGGAGGGGGGGATGTGTGTGTGTGTGTGTGTGTGTGTGTGTGTCTTCTGGCTTCTTCTTCGGAGGAGGAGGAAGTAAATAAAAAAAAAGTCGGGGCGCTCCACCAAACTCCAAGGAGCAAGCGTTTGATCCGTCCGCCCGTGCGGCCCGGGTGAGCGGTGCTGTCCTGATCCACTGGACTCGGCTCCGCCCCCTCCCCTGGATGGAGTTTATAGCCTATTTAAAAAGTCGCTGAGAGGATTTATCGCGACGTAAATTCCGCCTGTACATGATTTCTTGTTGCCATAGACACAAACGCTTCAGCAAATCCCCTTCATTTCTGCCTGTTTGACTTGGATTGCCTTTGTGCAATGAAAAGCTGCTCCATCACGACTTGTCCAAGGCTCCACTCTGCTTCTTGGATAAGGCGGTGGGGAGGGGCGGGGCTGGGTGGGATGGGGTGGGATCGATCTGCGTACGGGCGGGCTGACAAAAGCGGCGTGTTTGCATGTTAAAGGGGAGAGACGTATGCATGTGTGTGAGGTCAGTCAGCGATCCGGAGGCCCTCGGCACAGCGCTGATAACAACAACACAAGCCGACGCCTTTACGACAGGGGAAGATGTATCTGCTTGTGATGCCGCGTCGCAGCCCCGCCCCCCCCCCTGCCCTGCCCCACCCGGGCCCCGCCCTTCCTGCGCCCAGACCTCCAAATCTATAGCGTCGGGAAGCGAAGTGTCACTCTCCTGATGGCGGGTTGACCTCAAAACTGTCAGAGGAGCCAGACTGCCTTTGAATAAGACGTTTGCATGCCTGAATACAAAAAACAAATGATCTCATCCTTTGCTTTATTTGTTTTCCTCTGCCATTTTGTTCTGACAAACACTTCCTTTCACTTTCTCTCAACCGTCGTCTTCATCCCACTCTCTCCCTCTCTCTCTCTCTCTCTCTCTCTCTCTGTCTCTCTCTCACTCTCGAGCCCTTTTGTCCTCGTGTGAGCCTCCGTGTTGTCCCATTAACCCAGGCGTGTCCAGGCATGCCCGTTTGCCGGCCGTGCCCGAGCTGGAGCATGGCAGAGTGGGGCAGATGGTTGCTAGGGAGGTTGCCAGGGTGGATCAGTGATTCTCCGCATGTGTGTGTGTGTGCATTCAGTATCTCAAAGCCACGCTTCACCGTCGGACAATGGCATCGCTGGCCCACGCCGGGGTTGGGCTGTGGCACCAAGCCGCGACCCAATAATGCCGGTGCCGCTGAGGGTTGCGACCTGGAAACGGGGGCCGACTGTGATAACAGCTTGGCCGAGCGGCGGGGAGGACACCTTGTCAGTGTCGCCACGTCGCAACGCGTGAATGTCACTGTCCTGCCCGCCCGCTCGCCTGCCCTCCACCTCCCCCAACACACTCCTCCCTCCTTCTCTGAAATCACTGCCTCCATTTTGAGGAAGATCCCTGTGTCCGCGTGAGAGAGGCGAAGACCAAAACCAGGAATAGAAATTTTGGTTTTGGGTCGTTCTTGATTCGCTCTAACCCAATCTGTTTGGATTTGAATCCCGGTCTGGGCGAAGGCTGCTGCCCTCTTTGATGGCACTTTCTGGACGCTGTAATCGTTGTGTTTGGGTTGATGGCATGTTGTCAGCTTCGTGCTTAGCATCTTCATTGAAAGGGGTTTTGTGTGTAGCCATAATACAGACAGCAGGGAGTCGAACGCACAGAGCTGCACTTATGGGCCTGCGGTGTCCCGGCTGAGCTGATCCTGGATACCAACACCAACACTAACTTACAAGTAAACAAGCCCCATCCAACAAACGCTGGAGCATTCTGTCTTATTCTGAGCTTCTCCTGCTCTGTGTGTTACTATAATTTTTAGACGTAATTGTACTGTAGTTTTGTGATACTTGAGTTGTGTTTGCTGTTAGGTAACACAGAGATGGTGGAGATGCGTATCAGGATTAAGCAACTGAAGAAGATTACAGAGTTTGATACCCTTCGAATACTCCAATACTCATTCTGTTATTATGCTAGCTTAGTATCCCAGTGACATTGGAGTGTCTTGACCCACAATGGACCTAGAAGCATGGAGAAGAGATTCATATTGTGAAACTTTGTTGCCTCCAGCTCACTTTATGCGTTTCCGATATTTAAATACTCTTCAGTCCTGGGATCCTGGCGCCAGTACTCATGATCCGCCCGACTGTCACCTGAATCAAACGTGAGCCGTTAGCATCCGGCGTGTCAAACCCTCGCCGTCCGCTCCAGGGCGACCTCCTAGCTCAGCCGAGCACTTTGAGCAGGTGCAAAGACACCGAAGCACGTGTAAATTTAAATTTGGCGTAATCTTAACAGGACAGATTACACTCAGCAGGTGAGTCTGTGGGTAACAGGCGCAGGCTGCCGGTGTTGGCACTCGGCTCCACCACCAATAACTCTAATGGAGCACTTTCAGAGCTCCTGGGAGGGGGAATCAAATGATGTCAACCATGTCATAATCCAGACCTGGCTCCTTCCTGCTCTCGCTGTAATAAACCAGCGTTTTAAGAGCGAGGGGAGGGGCTGGGGCCGGGGTTGGGGGGCGAGCGAGCTATGAACAGATCTCTTATCGTGATTCCTATGTGCTGACATCTGTGACGTTAAAGGAGAAAATACAGTAAATCTGACAGAAGCAGCAGCGGGATTCTACATCACCATCGCCTCCTTTTTATGCGTCTTCCTCAGGAGTTGGACTTGAAATAGGAATTGTAAAAACTTTCTGGAGCAAAATTCTGGCCTCGGGCGGAGAAGAGCGACCGGTGAGCCAACAGGGGTTTGTGATGGATTGTTTGGTTCTTTTACATCACGTCAGCACCCTCTCACAGTGAAGAGGAGCAGAGAGCGCAGCCCATTGAAACACCACAGGGGGCCGTCAGAGCCCTCACTTTAGCAGGGAAACAAACCTCCAACCTGTGCGTCAGTCTGTGTGTGTGTGTGTGTGTGTGTCAGTGACTGATGACGTTCCCCTTCAGCGCCAGGCGACAACATGGCACAAAAAGCCACTCGCGGGTGAAACAAAGACCCTCTAATTGTGCCTTTGAGCAAGCCACTTGGTCAGTCAGCTGGTGGCTGGTGGGTCCCTCGGGGTCCCGGAGATTGGCTGAGGCCTCGGCTGGTGGACTGGGAGGAAATTAGGCGGGGGGAAGGAGGGCTTTTGTGTGTTTTCCAAAAGACAGAGACGGGAGCCTGCGCCCTTCCTTCCAGGAACACGTCCGTTGGCTATTGGCGGATAATACACGCAGATCGGAAAAAACACGGAGTTTGTTTTTCGAATGCGGCGTAACACTCCGGCCGGTCGTTTCCCCTTACCCAGGGTGTAATGGATGGGCCTCACGGGGGACGTTTGCATCGCCTTCATGTGATCTACGCATCAGATGGAGCTCAGTCTGTGATAGTAGGTCAGTGAGAGAGAAAAACGAGCCACGTGTTTCGGACTAAGGCTCATAAAAGCGGTGGGAAAACGGCGGCGAGGCCAAAGACGGAAAATTCTTGGAGTAGATCCATTTAATATGTCTTTACACACTTTTCAGCCTTCAAGAAATCACAGACTATACATGAAATGCAACAGAAACACAAAGTAGATGATATACAGCACCGCCGTGCAGCATTTTAACCACAATAAAAGCTGAAATTAGCTCAGAGCAGACGTTTCCAGTCACGTCATCCAGATCGGCCCGGGACACTCGGACCGTCCTGACTGTGATGGATGGTGGATGCTGGTGGTCTGTTGTCTGCTGATGTGGACGCAAACAGCCGGGCCATTTGGTCCCATTGTCAGCCATTGTTGAGGCGGGCTATTGAATCCTAACCCTGCCTCTCTGCCTGGGGTCAATGAGGTCTCAGCGCCTTGTAATGGATACTAAATAACTCTTTAAAGAGCTGAAATGAATACAAATGGGCCTGCTGTCGATAGGATCCCTGCGCCGGGCTCACATCTGATTTGTGCCGTTTGCTTTGTTGTATTTAAGGAATTTAAGAAAAGATTATTTATAGGGTAGCTTAATCAGAATTCACTTGACAACTTCTCCATATCAGAACATGTTTTCCTCAGAAACCCAGCCGGCTCTTTGAGGCCTCATGTAGCGGCGCGCCGTGAGGAGAGAGAGAGAGAGAAATAAGACCGTGACTGTGCGTGTGTGTTTAGGTTTGTGCGCCTTGTGTGTGTGTGTGTGTGTGTGTGTGTGTGTGTGTGTGTGTGTGTGTGTGTGTGTGTGTGTGTGTGTGAGAGTGAGAAAAGGCCGGCTGCTCGGGCGAGGCGGCGACAGACAACAGACTGAGAAGCAGTCTGCTCCTGCTGCGCCCACGCTGCTGTGCACCCAACACACCACTAGAACGTGCTCTTCTGCAGATAATGCATCATACACACACGCGCACACGCACACACACACATATTCATTTCCCCCATCTCTCTCATACATTCCCATACCTTGGTATCCTCTCACACACTCTCTCTCTTTATTACACCTCTTTCATTTCTGCAACTCTCTGAAATATTGTGAGAATCAGTCGGCATCAAAGCTTTGCATGAATTCCAGCGACATCACCTTTAGAAACACAAACACACAACATGTTGCCTTATATTTAGTTGCACTGTCATGATGTTTTCTTTTGTTACAGAAATGGAAACAAAGAGACTGAGCCCCCAAACAAAAAGACCATCAATTATCTAACTATGATGATCAAATAAACACACATGAAAGTCGTAAAAACACCATAATGACGACATCATGCAATCACTTAGCCGTCTGAAATGGTAGATTAATTCAAGGGAAACAAGCCCAAATGTTACGAGACTTAATAAATGAAATAAATAGGTTTAATTAAAGATTTTCAAATTTTTTCCTTGACAGTTTTCTCTCTTTTTTTATGTGATTTTACTTTATTTTTCCAACAATGACTGTGAGAGTTCAGACCTCACCCAATTGCATCTGGGCCTTTGTTACAAACGTGCATCCTTCTGTGTGTTTTATGTCCTCTGTGTGTGTTTGTGTGAGTGTGTGTGAGTGTGTGTGTGTGTGTGTATGAGGGGTAATAAATGTAAATAACGGTCTGCGGCACAGATGAGAGGTCTCCATGCTAGACTGCACTACCAATTGAAATCTGCAGATGAGGACCGGAGTGCCAACTGTTCTTCAAAAGGCACAAACCGTCTCCATTCGTTATCACACAGCTCTGTCTCTTTCTCTTTCTCTGTCTCTGTCTCTGTCTCTGTCTCTGTCCCTGTCCCTGTCCTTGTCCTGGTCCTGGTCCTGGTCCTGGTCCCTGTCCCTGTCCCTGTCCCAGTCCCTGCTCCTGTCCCTGTGTCTCAAGGACCGGGAGTGTGAGTGTGTTGAAAATGAAAAAGCCATTTCTGTGCATCGAGGTAAAGTACATTTGTACGTATACATGATCCCGTTGGGTGACAATAGATGAATTCCCTCCGGACCCTCAGACTCCCCGATGTGACTTCCTGGTCCCAGTGGAATCCCCTTATGTCCCAGCGTCCCCTGTGTCTCCTCCATCACAGTTAAGACAGTAATTATTTCTTCGTTTTCAATTAGCAGCCGCCACCCAGCGTGGACACGGAACCCGTAACGGATCAGACTACTTACTGGCCAAGCAACAAAGGCCCGGAACGATCTGAATCCTTCCATTATAATCTCTTAACGTTCCCGTAGGTGCACACATTTAATACAGTACTTGTATTTGTTGACAGCATTCTGCGTCTCAAGTGTAAAGCTACATTTATTCAGGTGTTTAGAATCTTAAGCTATATGAAAGTTTGACGCACGGCGAAGCAGAACTGGGCGAGGCCGCGTCCCTCTGCGGGTAAAACGGCGGCTAGGCTCTTACGGGGAAACGTCGGCGGCGTTTTATTTAATTAGCTCTCCTTTGTGTTCGCCCATAAAGAAAACAATTAGTCTTAATTAAAATTGCTGCACGCCGTCGCGCCGCTTCAAAGTAATAAAGTGGCAGCGCGGCGTTCGTACACGGCATCCATAAATAATGGAGTCACAGCGGTTTCATTGAGCAGTCACTTTACGTCGACTGCTGGGAAAACTTTCTCCACCATCTCTCCATATTTATCCTAATTGCTGTTGTATCCTTGCATGAATAATTGATCATCTTTAATCAGATAACGTCGGCTATCATGGAGTGTAACACTATTTAATATGTGTTTAGAATATTAGCTTTGTTTACCTTCTATTAATTCCAATTCTATCATTCTTACTGCTACCAGCTACTTTATCCATCGTCATCCTGCAGCTTTATCTGTTTGTTATTATAGTAAAGTTGTGTCAATTAAACGTATCAATGTAAATAATCCAACATTATGTAAACAAACATCTGTCAGTCGTGTATTTTTAACAGCGGAGAGGATTCATTTCTTGCAGTGTGTTCAGGCTGGAGAGCGTCAAACTCAATAACAGTCTGTTTAGAATGAGAAGGGTAAATATTGTGTGTGTGTGTTTGTGAGTGTGAGAGAGAGAGAGAGGGAGAGAGAAAGAGAGAGCTGTTCAGGCGAAGTGGTAGCCTAAAGATGTACTGAAAAGAAGAGGGACACACACACACACACACACACACACACACGACAACACACACACACACACTCACACTCACACTCACGGAAGACACATGAATTTGGTTTAATATGTAGCTGCTCCACATGGGAAGTGAAGCAGAACCTTCGCTGTTCTGACTCTGTGTGTGTGTGTGTGTGTGTGCGTATGTGTATACAGACATGCCTGGAGTTGACTCTATTATTCAGTCTCTTCATATTCCTCATATTCCTCCAGGATTGGAAAACCCATGCAGTGGCCTGGAGGAGTGTGAGAGCTGATGATTATTATTATTATTGTTATTATTATTATTGTTATTACTAAACATGAGGTGGAACCTACACCGGAAATCATTTGAGCCGTAATCACATTTTTACCGAGGGATTCGTTCAATGAATCCAGCCCCAAATTCAGTTTGAGGATTTGGGAGATTGAAGCTATTCTCCCTTCTATTGGCCCTTTATAATCTTGTATGTATGCTAATGTGTCAAATGTGCAATATTACCGTCTGGCATCACATCATCTCACATTACAGTCGGGCGGTGAGATACGTAAGATCGATTGTAACGTTAATCTATTCCTGGCAAAGTCCTCCAACCAGACAGGCTCTGAGTTTGGAAACACGTATTTGCTGATGGCGGCAAATCCCCAAAACGGCCTCCAGCTTATCGGAAATCGGAATCTTATAAAGTCCCTCCACGTTTGCGTCTTAATCACATTTTTGTCTTAAATCGCGCTTCGAAACAGGAAGTCATGGCGGTGTCAAGCCCTCATGACTTCAAGATTCCACATAACCCCAAAAAATTCCTTACATAAGCCAAAAAAATTACACAAGTATATAACATTTTTAATATATTTCCATTTTTCTTTTTTTTTCCACATAAGTTGAAGAAAAGTCAGGCTTCAGAGATCTCATTCACCGCCGTTTTGCCGCTATTGAGGTAAAGTCATATAGGATGTTTGTGCTTATCCTGGTCACATGATCCTTATTGGACAGACTCAGCGTCCCTTCAGTCTCCACTCTCACTCCGCTGGCACATCTTCGCCTGCATTGTCAAACTTCAGGTGCGTTCTAAACTTCTGCCACATCAGCATGTCCGTGTCTTTCAAAGAGCTTAATTAAACTAATTATCAGACCAGAGCTGCGGTGGATAGCTGCGATAGAAGTGATTAAAAGTTCCGGGCGCAGAAGTATTATGTGGTATTATCAAAGCCTTATAATTTGGAATTAATTGGATATAATATGTACGCGACGCTCGGCCCTCTAATCTGAGGCCTTTGTAAGTGGCTGAGATAAAAGCAACCTTTCCCCTTCTTCACACAGGTTCAAGTTAATTAAATCTCTCTTTAATTGTACTTTAACACAAAACCCACATTACCTTCGCTAATGTGTCCTGGAGCCTGACAAAAAGAGCAGAGAGAGAGAGAGAGAGAGAGAGGGAGAGAGAGAGAGAGAGAGAGAGAGAGAGAGAGAGAGAGAAAAAAAAGTAGTCATTTCCCCCTTCTTCTTTTTCTCCTTCTTCTTCTTCTTCTTCTTCTTCATTTTCTGAAAGAAGTGACGTGTCAGCAAATTCGGGGTGGTGAGGGCAAAATTAATTATTTCAGCTTGATAAAGCTTTTCGTCTCCCTGACTCCTCGCACAGAAAAAGCCAATTAATGATGTCAAACATGCTCTCCCTCTCTGGGTGGGTGTGTGTGTGTGGGGGGGGGGTCAGCCTCCGCTCTGATGAGTGTGTTTACCATGATGGGATAGACTGGGTGAGCTATATATATGTGTGTGTGTGTCTGTGTGTGTGTGTTTCCTCGCCTCCCGCCACAGGACCTTCCTTCCTAATCAGAGCCCACCTGTCAGGCCCCCCGCCTCATTATCTGCGTGCAGGGAGGCCATTTTGTCAGGGCGGCGTCCTCGGCAGCTCGCCGCCCGCCAGGCAGGATGTATAGCGCTGTCGCCTGGGAGATGATTCACTTAATTACAGAGGGGAAGCGTGAAGCGGCAGCAGGTCAGCACGAACTGATGTGTACCTCACATGCCTCCACCTTAGACTCTACACAACACAGGAGAGGCCTGAAAGTGTGTCAGCCTCAGTGTGTGTGTGTGTGTGTGTGTGTGTGTGTGTGTGTGTGTGTGTGTGTGTGTGTGTGTGTGTGTGTTTTCTGGGATCACTCACATCAGCAGCAGGCCTGAGACCCGACATGTGACCCATTCAGAGTGATTTCACAGGAGTGTGTGTGCATGCATATGTGCTTATACATTTGCAGATAAATGTGTGTGTGTGTGTGTGTGTGTGTGTGTGTGTGTGTGTGTGTGTGTGTGTGTTCTTAGACAGGGTGATAGTGAAATATGGACTTGGACGGCGAGACGTGGGTACTGGCGCTGATCGCTGACAGCACGATCAAGATGTACTTGACTGCTGTGTGTGTGTGTGTGTATGTGTGTGTGTGTATAAATATCTGCTGCACCAGTAACCCCCCGGCCCCCCCCCCCCCCACTCCCCCAACAACCCACCAGGCTTGATCCATTCTGAAAGATTAGGGTGGTTTAAACTCAGATCCAACACTTTCATCCAGCACACACACACACACATGCTAGCATGTATAAAATGGCACACACACACTCACATACACACTTATCAGAAACATGTGGGACAAACTGTCTCTGACATTACACCCATCATCTCACTCAACTCTCCTGCCCACATCTCCCTCGTTAAACCTTCATTTGGAAAAGTTGTGTGTGTGTGTGTGTGTGTGTGTGTGTGGGTGTGTATTAAGCCTCCTTTTGGAAAAGCTCCACTTGTCCAGCTCCTCCAAACATATTGATAACATTAATGGCTTAATGGCTGCTTGTTAAAGGGAATACAGTCTCTCTCTCTCTCTCTCTCTCTCTCTCTCTCTCTCTCTCTGATTTAGTCATCAGCCGTTTACCCTCCCCATGTGTAGCCACGTGTGTGTTTACATCAGAGACGTACTGGTTGTGTTTCAGTCTCAGACGCTGTTTCAGTAAGTGTGTGAGCGTTCACACCAACATGTTTAAGATGCTGTAAACTGACTGATTCTTAAATGGGCGGAACTGCGATCAGCAATTTCTTGAAACAGGAGAAGGAGGAAGAAGACGTCCAACCTTCAACACAGAGCAGAAGTTTATTTTAGATTTTTACAATTGTATTTTACAGTGCAGACATGTCTGAGTTTCATGTTATACTGGTGACATATGACTCTGAGTGTGTGTGTGTGTGTGTGTGTGTGTGTGTGTGTGTGTGTGTCAGTGTGTCAGTCAGCATCATGTATGTCTGCACGCTCACGGTAATGTTTCCTTCCTGTTTTAATTGAAGCTTCTCCTCCTGGCGGGGGTATGGAGCTTGATGAGTTGGGCGACCCCTCTGCTCCCTCAGCAGCCATATTTCAGCTTCAATCCCAAAGCTTCACTTCCCTGTTTTCTCCTTGTTTTCTTCTCCAGCTGTTAACGCCAAAAGCTTTCAAAAGTAATTTCAGCTTGATGTACTGAGGTTAAACATTCTGCACGCCGGGATCTTTAAAATCATCTTCATAGTCTTCGAGACGCGAGACGAGTAGAATGCTGGGGGCGATGAAGCAAATGTGAAGAAGACGAGCGGCGCAACAGGCCGGAGCAAAAACAACGGCTCGGTGTTTGTCTGTGGTTTGGATGCAGCCGAGGCAGAGTGCATGTTTTCATTCCTGCTCCGGGTCTAAGCAGCTTTATCTCTCTCTCTCTCTCTCTCTCTCTCTCTCTCTCTCTCTCTCTCTCTCTCCCCGTGTTCTGTCATTACCCATCATAAAATACGAGCGCGACACTCCAAATGACAAATCCCACCGTGTAAATCTCAAAGCCTTGTCTTCCTCAGATGATAGACGTTTCTCTCTTTATTTCCCTCTCTCTCTTTCTCTCTCTCTCTCTCTCTCTCTCTGTCTCTCTGTCTCTCTCTCTCTCTCTCTTTCCCTTGCTTTAGCACTCATTTAGTGTTTGTATCATGTCCAAACCATTTTCTCCCACGACACCTTTCTTGACGACATCACCTTTCTCTCCCTCTCTCCCTCTCTCTCTCTCTCTCTCTCTCTCTCTCTCTCTCTCTCTCTCTTTGTCTTTCCGTCGCTCCCTCTCTTTCCCCTCGCTGCCCCGTGAAGCCTGCGGACCGTCAAAAGTGGCGGCCCTGTTTTGACGGAACTTGTCAAAACAGGGCCGCACGCTTATTTCAGTCCTCAGCATTTTCTCTCTCTCTCTCTCTTTTCATCCCCCCTCTTTTTTCCCCCCGCAGCTTCTTCTTCTCCCTCGCAAATTACCCTGTGCCGAGCTCCTTCGTGAACGTCCGCCGGCGTGTTTTTACCAATGACAGATGCAAACGGGACTTTAGAGACGGGCACTTGCATCCTCGTTTGACCCTCGGAGATCTCTGACTGTTTCTTCTTCTTCTTCTTCTACACAGTAATAATTGCCTCTGTTGCCATTTGGAGCAGTTTAACCCTTTGCGGTCTGCCCTTGTCACTGGTGCTTGGACTCAACCTGTATAAATGTTGACATCATGAGTTTATGTCACTCGGCATCAAACACAACAGACCTGAGCTCGGCCTGGGAGAGACGCTTTGTTTGAGTTGTTTTTTTCGATACTTTCAGCCAAATTCTGCAAACATTTCATCCTGAGGACTTCATTTCTCCTCCGCTCTGCTTTTGTCTTTAGTTTGGCACCGTCCTCCTCGGCGAGGTTTGAAGATAAGGATTTGTTGTTTTGACAGCGCGTCGCCCCGAACGCCTCCAAAGAAACGCCTCGCAGCCAAAACAAGAACACGTCCCACGTCTCCGTCGCGCAATCGGTGCAATTTCTGCTTCAGCCTCAATGACATTCAATCCCCGTACTGCGGAAGACGACGCGGCGATTGTCTCTTCACCCTTTATTTCTCTCTGCGGAGAGGAGCGAGGGAGGGGTCCCAGGAGGGGAAGAAGGGGGGGTGGGGGGGGGTTGTTGGTGGTTGAAACCTCAGTCGTATCACAACTGCCAATTTGCGGTCAGTTTGCGATGTTGACATCTACATTCTTTCACGTTTTCTGAAACTCTGTGTGCTGAGCCGAGGGACCAACTCCGGATTGCTTTATTTATCTCCAAGTATTTGCGGTTTAAAGGATGCTCCATGCTAGACTCTGTGTGTGTGTGTGTGTGTGTGTCATAAGAGACAATGGGAAAGAGAAGAATGTCCCAGTAATCATCTCCTACAAATCGTTCTTCAGCAGGGAGAGATTGTGATCCGAGTATTTTACTGACATCTTAATTGAACATACACACAAGCGAAAAGTGAAACCAACTGCTTTCACTCATATTTGTTAGCAATTAGTTTGGATATCTAGTTTTAGAGAATGTATTTTGTGTCCTAAAACGATAACAGAATATTCTATTGTTGTAGCCTTGTTAGTAGCGTTTGGTCTGGACGTTACCCAGGTTACTTGAAAGGCGCTACAAGGAAAAAGCTCCAGTAAGCCAAGAAGGCCGAACATGAACTCTGTTTGTCTTCATCTTATTCTGCAAAATACAGTAAATACTTGGACGGAGGAAAAACAGAATTTTGTTTGCATGCCGATGCATCAGAATCAGGTTTTCTTTTCCAAGCGTCGACATCAAGTGGATCCAATTTCATAACTGTATTCGAAACGTCTCCTTTGATTTGTTGCAGTCAGGGGTCGGCGGCGGCGGCGGGTGGGGGAGTGGGAGGGGGGGGGGGTGTAGTTTGGCGTTCGTAGGCCCGATGAAGACACATTAGAGCAGAAAGTGCAGCCCAAGCAACAGCGTGTACGGTACGGCATTTTATGATGTCTGAAAGTAGTAAAGGCTGACATCAGTATCACTCAAAAGTTCACCCGGCTGCTCTCAAATTTCCTGAAATGCACTTTTCACATTCCTCTTCATCTTCCTCACGGGGGGGTTGATGTCCCCTCACAGCCATCGTCTGGTTCCCACGAGCTGGGAAACGGGATCCCCGGCAAAATGTGGACTATTTGGAATAATTAGTACCTTAAGCGCGACGTCCTTCACAACAACTTTCTCCGTCTCGACGTTCTAGCAGATCCAAGGTGCTTATTTAGACGGTCCTTGTTTTTTCGGAACTTGGTGGATGTCTCTCCTGGCTCCTTGCCCTCTTCCCTGTCAGGCTCATTTGTCCTGCAAATTTCACACAAACAAACTTGGGAATACTGGTAGTTTGCCGCTGTAAGACAGAAGAATGAACCAAACTCTCAGCGCTGTCGCAAGCTTTCTGACGCACACGCGTAGAGACAAGCGAGACCAAAACACTTAGTCCATCTCTCTGCTGCAGCTGGTAGCCAAAACTGAATTAAGATCACATTTCTACCCGGCGCTTTGGAGAGCAGCTAGCTTATACTGGGTTCAGGTTTCAGAACAGGAAGTCATCAAACACACAGACGCAGATATTATAGAGGATATTATAAGTGGAACGCAACAATAACCTGCAGGGAATTGGCTCGGAATTCACAGAGAAATCAGGTTTAAAGGGCTGTAGCAGCACAGGATTGGAACCAAACACCTTCATGTTGTGACGCGACGCCTCTATGCGCCGTAAACCGACACATAAAGATGTCGGGCTCTTTCTCGTTCTCTGTCAGAATCCGTCTACTCAGCGGCCGACCTGCGGCTGCCGGAGGTTCCAGTCTGTTTCTAAACGACACCTCAGCGGGGTGGATGCTTCCTGACGCCGAATGGGGCCTGAACCCAGATGCTCTGGTTGAACCGCAGAGGCATCCTTAAGTTTCTTTTTAAACAGTGTTTTTGGTTGCGCTGCCCGTTTTCTGCACCCGTGATTGCAGGCTGTTGCAGTCGACGACCCAAAGAATGTAAAGCGATACGCATCTTCATATCACAACCAGATTGAAGGGCAGATCCGCCGCGTCTTGTCTTTTGATATTTGTATGTGTGTCAGTCTCTCGTACTCGCTCTCGTCCTGAACGGCGAGAGTGAAGCCGACAATCAGGTCCAGGCCCCAAATCTCTGTCCTTTATCTCTTCAAAGATTCCCTGTGCGTGCATCTCGCCGTGTCAACTCCCATTACTGTGATCTCCTTTCATTTGGTCCTCTGCTCAGTCCACCACACGCACAAGCTGAGACACACACACACACACACTCTCACGCACACACAGATGCAGACGTGTAGCCACTCTCACTCCCACCCGCACTATTCCAGGCGCTTCTAAATGAGAGGGACAGTAGCCACAGGCCACCCAGCGCTCCAAATGATCCCTCTGCACAATGTCTCACTTCATCCGTCCGTCCCTCTCAAAGACCAACAGCCGTCGAGCGTGTGTGTTTGTGTGTGTCCGTGTGTGTATATTGTGGGTTCATGACTGAAATAGTGGTCACAGATAATTCATAGCATTCGCTCGGACAGGCTCGGATCAGCGAACGGGCGGGTTTGACCGCATGGGGACAGTTAGCGTAGCGTCGGGTGATTTGTCAATTTGTCAAAAAAACACAAAAGATGATATAAAAATGTTCGTCTCCCTGTAAATATTGTGGATGTGACAGAGGTTTGGCAGCTTTTGTGTCACATCAGCGCCGTTATTCATCCTGGCGTTCCTCTTTCGCTTCCCGCTCGTCTGCTGGCGGCATTCCTGTCCGTGTAACATTCGCCATCGCCTGAAATTCTGAGACATTAGGACGGGGACATGGGTGGGCGGGGGACGGCTGCAGGCCCACATCCTGTAGGCGCTGAACACCGAGGATGTCCAAGATGTTTTGTCTCAACCGCATGAACAGGTGCCATCTTTTCCATCACGACTCGCCGTCTCCATCCCTGTCTCGCCTACGTGAACTCTCCTCTCCTCTCCTCTGCTTCCAGCTCCCCCCCTTTCTCCCCTCCTTCCTCCCCCCCTTTTCCTCTTGCTTTAACATCGTCTGTAATTTCGCTCTCAAAAAAGTACGGGTACACGCGGCGAACGTCAGGGCACGAGAAAAACAAGGACGGCGAGAAACAAGCCAGGAATGTCATCCAGCCGGCGAGGCAGCGAGGGCCGGGCCAGGCCGAGTGCACCAGGGTCCGCGGGGCTTTGAAGTTTGCCTTGACAGTTGTGGACCCTGGACGCTCCCTGGCACGCCGCAGCGCTCCCCCGATCACGTTTCATTATTTTGATGGGAAAATCAGACAAACGGTTCAGTGGAAGTTTATTTTAGTGCTGCGAGCCCCAATTCGCCAAAGCACGCTGGAGGTTCACCACACACACACACACACACACACACACACACACACACACACACACACACACACGTGCACGCTCTCCTGAATAGCAATGGTTCACTTTAGATTAAGCAACAAAGAACACATTCATCTTTTTAGGGCCGGCCAGTAGTTTGACGTGTTCCGGTCTGTTTTGTGTTTCGTTTTATTGTTGCTGTTTCCTATATAGTCCACACACACACACACACACACACACACACACACACACACGCACACACGCCCCTGCAACATCTGTAATGCTTGATTACATTAGTTTTGTGTTTTCAAATAAGAAACTTGTGCTCTTAAAGGTTGGTTTGTTTTTATGGACACGGTCTTTACTCGGAAAATTAATTTTCTTAGTCTCTGCGCAAGTTCATAATTCCATAAAAGTATAATTGAAAACTGTATTTCTACGTCTCTGGCTGAGTACGTCGCAGGGTTTACAGAGGCTTTGATATTTGTTTACTTTGGGTAAATGTTACGTATGAGTCACTCAATCACAGACGTCCATTGTTTTAGGAAGGTTTTGGAGAGTTTGAGCTGAAAAAGCTACAGAAGAAGAAGAAGGAGGAGGAAATAAAAGTATTCGGCACTTCTGTCAAACATCATCAACTCTGATATGATGACAAAAGCAAGAGATTCATAAGTTGGAGCGTGTCCGGGATCTGTGAGCGTTCGTGTCCACTGGTCAGAGAAACCCGTGAAGAAGAAGAAGGAGGAGAAGAAGAAGCGGCAGCAGCAGTGAGGGTTGTGAGTGTGACTGACAGCGTACAAGGAGGCGTTAGATGGGACATGTGAAGTGTCTCGTCCAATCAAAGCGTCACTCAGTGGCGTGGGGGAGAGGAGGAGGAGGCGGGGTCAGAGCGGGACACGGTGTAAATCCCCCCCCTTGACTGACAGGTAACAAGCTCCTATTAGCTCCTCTGTCACTCACGCCGCCGCCTTGTCGCTCCGCCGTAAATAACGCGTACGCCGAAAATTTATGCCGCAGGAAACGGAAACAATGCGTGCGCGGGGGCCCGGAGGCTTCTGCTGCTCTCTCTCTCTCTCCCCTCTTTTTTTTTATTCTAGCGAGAAGGGAAATTGTGCCAAACAGCTTTTAAAGCCCACTTGAATGGTTTCCTTTAGGATGTAATGAGATGCTGAGAGTGCAGCTAATCTCCATTCTTCTGCTTAAGTCTACTGTTTAACCAGGGGACATGAATATATGCTGGATAAATGGCTTCTCCCTCTGCCCTGGAAGCAATCTGTTCACTTCAAAGGTTAGGGGGGGGGGAGAGAGAGAGGAGAATGCAGCGTTTAGCCCCCCCGCCCTTCCCCCCCTTCCCTCTTGCCCTCTCTCCCGTTAAATGCCTGCCTTCATTTTTCTCGTTCTGTCTCTTCTCTGAATTACGTTGAACGCTCGCCTGTTCCCGACCTCCGCGCGCCGCAAACTCTATCCATCTTAGTCGTTTAATCTTGTGCCGACTGGAGGAAATAAGAAGGAGAATGTAACGTTTGCCCCTCTCCTCCTCGTCCTCCTCTTCCTCCTCCTCCCCCTCCTCTGCCTCCTCTCCTGCTTCGACCTCTCGCTTGGGGAAAAAAGGGGAATATCGCGAACTCTGGGAAGGACTGGCAGGTGAAAGCTGGGAGAAGCTTCAACGGGTTCAAGCCGAAGTGCAGCAGGATCAGTTAAAGGCAAACGCTCGGACACAGAGAAAAAAGGGATAATCCGTGAAATCTGTCCGGGTCAAAGGTCAACTTCCAGCCAGCCATGTGTGTCTATGCATGTGTGTGTGAAGATTAACTTAAAGAGGCTGTGGAGGAAATAAGGGGAGAGTTTAAGGGGGTGTTTATCCTCTTTAAACTCACTTCACACACACACACACTGGGGAGCCCTGAGTGAGGAAATGGAGAGGGGGGAGTCCCACACAACCACACACACACACACACAAACACACGCAATGCATATGCTAATCATCGTGAATGTTAATTAAGTTTCCCCCTATTCCGCAACCAAACGGAGAACACATCCAGTAATCGTGGCTCTTCACACACACACACACACACACACTCGGCAGCCTCTTGATGTAGATGTTTTCATTATAAACTGGAGCTGTGTGTGTCGGCGTCGTACCAACGTTCACGTCGGATCAAACTGATAAAGACCTCGACTCATTTGTGCCATGAACAACTACAGGATCTCTATACCTTATTAAGTCCTAAAATCCGGGATTTCATTGATATTGAACATTATAAAAATCTCACTTTTTGAAAAATAAATTAAATTTTATTAATATACACATTTTTCTATAAAGCAGGAACATTGTTGAATTTATTTTATTTTATTTTATTTTATTTTATTTTATTTTATTTTATTTTATTTTATTTTATTTTATTTATTATTTCAACATTTTTTTAAAACCAACACAACAGTTTGATTGAAGGGCAGTTCTTTTTTTTAACCATTTTATAAAAATAGAATATCCGACGACCTCATCAATTATTCTCGATTTACAACCAAATTGATATTTCTTACATCATCTATTTCATCGTGCACCTAATTTTTCTCATTTTATAAAATCTTATCTTGCATTTCATGATGATGATGATGATGAAGATGGAGAAGATGATTTAGAATTTAAATTTAAGTCATTGTGGAGTAAATTGTTGCTGGTGGAGCTGCGAGGCAACAGGTTCCCCTTCCTTCACCTCTGTGCCACTGCAGGTGCCTGGGGTCGAGGGGGGGAAAGGGTAAAGGTCAGAGGTCGGATGGCAAAGGGGGTTTAGGGGTATCGTCGTCAAGGCTTTGGGGTCAGAAAGTGTGAGGGCCGTAAATGCTCCCACCGGGTCCCGACACCTGTCACACATGTGGGAGGTAGGATGAGCCGTCAGCCTGTGTGTGTTTGTGTGTGTGTGTGTGTGTGTGTGAAGATGGACACCAGCAGCAGTTCAATCGGAAAGGGGGGAAAAAAACGAAGGAAGGCATGTTTGGAATGTGGAGGGTTTAACATCATTTTAGACCATGTAGACCGTAGCAAGTGTGTGTGTGTGTGTGTGTGTGTGTGTGTGTGTTTGCAGAGGGAGAGAGAGAGCACCTTGCACGCTGCACCTGTATTCAGAGCTTAAGTTACCTCATGTGGGCAGTCATGAAGAGGGCTGGAATGTGTGTTTTACTGTCAAGCTGTGGGCCACACACACGCACACACACACACACACACACACACACACACACACACACATACACACACACACTTTCTGCCATGAATCCACAATGTGTACTACTCCTACTGCACCTAATAGTTTGTTCTAAAAGCTTGAATCCACAAACGTCTGGTTTCTGCTTTTGTTTGCTGAGCTCGGCGCTCCAGAAGGTTTTGGGATGGGAGCCACGGAGCGCCGCCAACTCCATTGTACTGAAATAGAGGCAGATTTTCGTCTCAGGACGTGAAGGTTTGTGTGTGTGTGAGTGCCAAGCTGGAGGCTAATTGGAATCGTTTTGACTCTTCTTTGTTTTTGTGAGGGAGAGAAATTAGAACCTGGACGATCTGCATCCAAGTTTTTAATACGACGCAACAGATTTCCGCAGCAGCAGGTAAATGTTGCCCTGTGCGTTGTCTGAGAGGTTCAGCAGTGTAAGGGGAGGGAAGGGGGTTAAGTCCCCGGTGCAGCTCACATGTGGGTGACGACCCCTCTGACCGTAACCCTCAACCCACACTGAGAAAAGCTGCCCAGACACAAAACCGGCGGTCTTCATGGTGTCGCATTATCCAAGACATGTTTTCACTCCCATCTCTGTGGTGGCAGAGCTGCTTCTCTTTTCATCCTGATTATATTCACGGCACACACACTCTTGAATTACCAGAACTTGGCTCCTGAAGTTGTTTGCTCATGAAATAACCCTAAAAAAATCCATTAAAAAACCCAAACTGAGGTATTTTCCCATCTTCTCCCTGAATCAAGTCCTTGTGTGAGCATTCATATGCATGTGTGACTGCGAGCGTGTGTGTGTGTTGTGCTTGTTCTGTACTTGGTGTGTGTGTGTGTGTAGACTGAAGACGCCCAAAGCCTTGTCGTACAATGTTACTGGTAATTAATAAGTCAGTAAAACGGGAAAAGGCACATCTCTACACACCACTCAGGGCTTGGAATAATGCCATTCTCCTCTTGTGCAAGTGTGTGTGTGTGTGTACAAGCCATGCACTAAGTGGGATAATAACACAGTGACCCCGGGAGGCAAAGTGATTAAATTATAATCAGCACGGATTAATTAATCTATAATATTTATTCCTATTATGGTGAGGGGAGAGGAGGCGCGGAGCGGAGAAAAGGTTAGGTGCGCATGCTCCTCGCTCTTTGTCTGGGTGAAAGGCGACGCTCGGGGGTGGGAGAGGCGACAAGGCCCCCTTGACAACGCAGGCAGAAGGTTATTGCTGATATCAAACGCCCTGCATGCAATTATCTGTCACAACAAATAATTAAGAGAGCTGATAATGAGGAAATTAACATTTCCATTGTGGAGATCCTTTATTGTCTGCTTGGGTCACTGCAGAGAGGAGCTGAATAAATTATCTCTCCTGTGTGTGTGTGTGTGTGTGTGTGTGTGTGTGTGTGTGTGTGTGTGTGTGTGTGTGTGTGTGTGTAAGAGTGTGTGTTGTAGTCTTTAGAGAGAGAGACAAGCAGATAAGCATGCAAGCATAGGGATGCATCGCTGTGTGTGTGTGTGAGTGTGTGTTTGTGTGTGTGTGTGTGTGTGTGTGTGTGTGTGTGTGCAGGCATTTTATGTGTGAAGGAAAGCAACAGAGAAAAGGAGAGGCAGCATTCAAACCGAGCACTTACACCAACATTAGACTCTTTCTCTCTCTCTGACCTCCATTTTGTGTTTTTTTTGGCGTCCCTTCTTCATCAAGTGAAGAGTTTTGAACATTGAACGCAATTGTGAGTGTTTATGATGGCAAATCCAAAACACCTACGAACTAAACTAGAGAGACAAACAACTAAACAATATAAAGCTGCAATATTTTTATTAGGTTTAGACATTTTACATTTCTTGGCTGTTTTGACTTTTATTTCCGATGAGATATTGGTTTGAGTTCATTTGATTGTAAATAATCTCCCTGCTCCCTCTGTGGGTGAGTGTGTGTTGTTGGGTGGGTGGGCATGTTGTGGATCTCTGGGTGGGATCAGTGTTTTCACAGGAACTTGACCCTCAGACACATACACACACACGGACACACACACACACCCACACACCCACATAGGCCTGCGCACACACACACACACACACACACACTGGATGGCCCCCTGGTTGCCATGTGTTTTGACTGACGCGTCTTTGACGGTTCGTGTGCAGCCAAGTTTAGCTGAGTGTGAGTGTGTGTGTGTGTGGATGAGTGTGTGTGTGTGTGCGAATATTTCCTGGCTTTTGAACTCCTCCTGATTGACACAAATGGGTTTGGGACAGGCCCCCTATGGGTCAAAGTGTGTGTGTGTGTGTGTGTGTGTGTGTGTGTGTGTGTGTGTGTGTGCGTGTGTGCGTGTGTGTGTGTGTTGGCATGACAGCTTTGGGTTCTTCCCCCCCCTCCCCCGCGGCTCATATTGAGGGTGATTTTAATACCCCAACATGTTTAGGAAGAGACAGTGACACCATATTGTTCTCCCACAATGGAGGACAGACAGAGGGAGCTGGAGGTCGGGGGGGCGTCGGACAAAAGGACGAGCGAGCCCTCGCGGTTGTCTCCTTTCACCCGCTGCGTCTAGACTGCGATGTTCCGCGCAGGGCCGAGAGAAGAAAGGAAGAAGAAATGAGAGCAGGAAAAAGAGGGAAATGAAGAAAGGAGGTGGTGGGGGTGGGATGGGGGTCTGGGGAGAAGGGGGGTGGTGGGGGGGCTTGTCTGGTGGTCTGGAGACGTCCGTGACGGAACAGGAAAAGGCTGGAGGAAGGTCACAAAGGTCTGGGCCTCCTCTGCCTTATCTGTGATGTAGATGTATCAGGGCGCAGAGCGTTAAAGGCCGAACAATGTCGACGGGTTGAAGGTGCAGAAATGGTGATAATGCTGCATTCAAGGACCGTTGGACACAATCACAGGAGCACAGGAGCACAGGAGCACAGCCTGAGGAACTGGATAATGTGATAACAGATAATGTTAAGATGCTGAGATATGAGCTTCAGATGGAGTAGAAAGTTTTGAATGAATACTTATTAAATCATCCTTTTAGTAGTATTAAGGTCCCAGACAATTCCAATATTATTTCTTCTTAGTTTATAGTTATTCAAGAAAGAATGTCAAATTGTTATTGTTAAGTGGGAAAATGCTGATGTTGAACTTAATACGTCCTTATTCATTTATTATCATCATAATAATATCATTTTATTATTTCAAATTACTCCTCAAAATATTACAACTTTATTCTTATAACATTTCAGATAATGACTTTATTCTCATAACATCCAAACATTTTTCTAGAGAATCTGCAGCCATATTCTCTCAATAATAATTTCTTTTTAGCTCTTTGATTTGATTTTATATTTTGAATTTTTATTCAATAAATGCAGAAGTCTCTGTCATTAAAAAAAAATTACATAATCACAAAAATCTAGATTTCGTACTTTTAACACACAAGTTGAAAAATGCACGGCAACACTTCATGTATTATAATAATAATTATTATTATTTGTAATTTTGTAATCTCTTTACCACAAACCTGACAGAACAGAACATGCAAACATAGAGAGACAGAGAAAGATAGTAAAGGAGTTTACACAGAACAGACAGACTGACGTGTTTATGAGCGTGCATACCAGCAGATGAGCGTGTGTGTCTGTGTGTGTGTGTACAGGACAAGTGTGTGTTTTGGTGGACGCTCTGCAGGTGGCAGCAGTTCCAGGCGGGACGATGATGATGATGGGGGGTCAGCGGGCCCCCCAGCCTTCACCAAATCCTTATTTTAGCTTCGCACTAACTAGTACGGTCCAATAAACCTTTCACCCAGAGGGCCATAAATCGCCAAACAACTGGTGTGGCTGCACCGCGCCACCCACTGAGACACGCCAGCAGGCGGGCGCAGAGCGGGCATGTCAAATGCCATCACAGAGGAAACTCTAGAGGCCCCCGCCGCTGCAGTTTGCCCCCGTAGGAGAGCGGAGACACGAGCGGGCGGAGCTGCAGCGAGTTAGTGCAGAGACACACACACACGCAATAATACACTCACACCTTCGGTCACTTACATTAGTGAGGTTGTGTCTAGTGTGTAATGGATACGCTGGTAGAGGGCACTGACGGAGCTCATACCTCCCCCAAGGCCCGGCTCAGCTCGTTTTCATATAGTTCTTATTGGCTATTTATGTTTTTTGCTCGTTAAAAACAAAAAAAAATTACACATTTCTATATTTAGCCTTCTTTAAAAATACCTCTTTTCATTATTTATTTTAATTTGTTTTATCATTATTTGTTTATCTGTGAACTTTTTCTTTTGAGCGACCTATTCAGCTTGAATTCATGCAGTAAATAGATAATATGCAGATTAGCAAATTCAGAGCTGTTTAATTCAGTTTTTTATGACATTTTTTAAAATTTGCGCCACCCGAGTACTTTCTCCTTCTTCTTCTTCTCTCTCTTTTTCCTCCGCAGACACTTAGCAGCTTCCCTCCTCCTTCCTCTCCTCTTTCCGTTTTCCTGCTGTCATGCCTGCTGATCAGCTGAATCTCTTCCCCTCTCCCTCTCCTGTCCTCCTCTCTCACACACACACACACACTCTCTCTCTCTCTCTCCCCCTCGCCCTGTCAGCTTGGCCCCTCATTTCCATATGAAAGTGTGTATGGGGGCCCGGCGGTCCCCAGGGTGCAACGACAGACTGTGCGCCGCCCCTATTCAGCTCTCATTTCCTCTCCGACAGCGAACCCTCGTTGAATCAATCATGTTTTCTTCTCTCTCTCGCTCGCCGTCCAATAGCGTTTAACCCCGCGAGCCACCTATATTTCTGCGGGTGTCGTCGCCACAACAGCACCCTTCAAACGCATCCCTGCAAGCATACAGCCGCATTCTCCTGCTCACACACACCCACACCCACACACACACACACACACACACACACACACTGTCACCATCTGTCAATAAACGGGACAGCGCTTACAGAGCTGATTCACCTAATTAGCAATCAATTAGCTTGTTACCACCAGCAGTAATTACCTTTTATGGAGCCGGAGAGGAGTGCAGCTGCTACCGCTAATAAAACCTGGGCCCTCCACACCTAACAAGCCCCCCGTCTGAGGGGGTCACAGGCAGAGAAAGTGTGTGTGAGCTGGGGCAGGAGGGGGGTGGGGGCACAGAGCAAACACGGTCCCCAAGGGGCCCCTCTGCTCTCCCTTTCTAACAGGCTTAAATCCTCTTTTAATGAATATAGGGTCAAGCTAAATGGGAAATCCATCCGGGCCGTAAAACTGTCAGGATTCGGCCGCCGAGGTTTTGTGGAATGGACTCGATGTGAAGCGACGGTATGAGTCTGGGTTTGAGGTTTGGGGGAGAAAAGGAGAAAAGACTCACATTTGGACCCCAAGTGACCCACAGGACTAAAGGTCAAGCAACTAAACAAGAGAGGATCAACAACATTAAACACACAGATTCATAAATGTATAGAAAGATGTAGCTCCTCTCCTCTCCTCTCCTCTCCTCTCCTCTCCTCTCCTCTAATCCCGCCATGCTTTGACTATTTATTAAACCTGAACTTTTGAGTCCTTTAATCCCAAATGCGGCGCTTCATCCGCTCCAAGAACAGCCAGAAGATAAAACGGTGTCGGTCCTCTCCTCTTGCCGCGGGGCCCCGTGTTTACTCGCAGCAGCATGTGGACCAACAATGGCCCCCGGTGACAGCCAAGGTTAATCCTATATGTCGCCATTATTCCGGGTCAAGCTTCCACGCCACATATTTAGTGTGTCATTAATTTCTAACCTGCTTACCGCTGCGGCAAGAGCGAGCTGCCGCTGCTCGGGTCGCTCGGCACACACACACTCACACACACTCACACACACACACACACACACACACACACACACACACACACACACAGACAGAATGACTCGCTACATTAGCCAAATGGCCGGCGCTCCCTCTCTCTCTCTCCCTCTCTCTAATGAGACGAGTCTCTGGCTCGTGTAGTCTATTCATCATTCTGCTTGTTCCAATCCGGCTCTTCTTTTATCAGGGTTTCGTTCGAGGGCCAAAGTCGTCAGAAGCCACATAAATCACCTGTCACCACTGGTCCCTGGGCGCCCATAATGCTCTATTAGCGGTTCTCCCCCCATTCCGCTGCCGTTATTGACGCGGCGGTGACCAAAGTGGCTGTGGCCGTGTTGGTCTGTTTTCACGTCAGACATTAAACGCGATTGAAGAAAACACCTGAATTTACAAGCAGGTGGCGCCCCGATGGTTTCCAGGCGCTAAGGAGGTGGAGACGTACTGTAAGACATCCACCATCATCGTCTTCATCGTTCACCATCATCATCATAAAACAAAGACTGAAATTCGAGCATTGATTCCATACGAGGTCACGCACTAACCTCCGCTTTCGTGCAAGTCTTCCCTAGATGAACTCTCGTTTTCTTTTGAAGCACTTCCCGAGGTCAAGGGGGTCACAGATGAGGTCACATCCTGTCTTCTCTGATCAGACCTGAGGGACCGGCTTGGGCGGCGCAGATGTGCGGGCCGAGAGGTCGAGTATCTCATGAAAAGAGATAGAGAAGGCGTCTCTCTCTCTCTCTCTCTCTCCCTCTCTCTCTCTCTCTCTCTCTCAGGGTTTGGGAGGAGGTTAAACGTTTCTTTTCGTGAGATGGAGGGAGAAGTTCATGTGATTGGTCAGTCGGTGTCAAGTTACGGAACGTTTGTTTTGGTGTGAACATTGGCATTCGCTTGTCAGTTCAACCTTCGCTCTTGGCCGCGTGTCACAGTTAGGGACTGTCGAGACAGTGCTGTCCCAACGCCAATTACATAAATATTATTGGTTTTAAAATCTATATATTTGTTTTCAATACTTTCGCTGGCATAGAACAGTTTACGATGACGGGAGCTTCCTCACTACTTTAATATTTAATGCATTCTAGACACAAATTCTATCAAATTTATCATTTAGAGTATGTAGTAAAATTGCCGGTGTTCATTGTAAAAATGCTTGATTTTGAATGACAGCTCAGAATTGAAAAATTTTATGAAAAAAAATAAATGTCAGAATAATGACTTCTTTAAGGCTTTTGGGGGGATTTGGGCTTAATTGGAGTTGTAGGATCCTGGAGAGAGACAGACGCTCCTTAATTAAACTTCAGTGCCTTCACCTGCTCTCCCAGGTGACATGGAGTCTCTGATTGGACGGCCAGAAAGGACACACAATAAATGATACAAACGTAAATTGCCCACTAGTTGTTAATTAATCAACACTAATATGTTTCTCCTAATTATAATATCATGTGTACAGCACTTAATGGGTAAATGTATGAATGATCTGACACATTGTGTACGTTACATCTCAGCCACTCTGATGCTGCTGTGCCCCGCTGGAAAAGAGGCAGCCAACTAGGAAATTAATTTCCTCATTAATGTGGGCGAGTTTGTGTGTGTGTGTGTGTGTGTGTGTGTGTGTGTGTGTTCTGCTCTTCCATATTCTCCTTTGATTCTTTTCCTTCCCTCTTTGCTCTCTAAAGTTTCACCTTTTCTGCATTTCTGAAGCCTATATGGAAAAAATAGAAACTACACAGGTGCATGATGGGACTTCCCTTCTTCCTGTCCTTCGTCACCTCTTCTTTCTTCACCTATATGTGTCTGCTGAGAGGAATAGATCAATCAACAGAAGCTGAATAGATTGTGAAATAGAACGCCGCTTCCTTCCAAAAACCTCATTTCCCTCCACAAACGGAGCCCATTCATCTTAGCTAAATACTGCGCACACACACACACACACACACACACACACACACACACACACACACACACACACACACACAGACAATGCCTCGGAATTTTTGGAAAGAATCACATGTTAATGTTTTCATTTGACACGTACATGTGAATATTTGACTTTGTACAGATTGCGTAACGTCCATATTAACTCATGCAGTTACTGTTGAGTCTTGAGTTCTGTATGGAGAGTTGAGGTTCTTTACTGGTGTATTTTGTTTACTTGTGTGTTTTGGCATTTTCCACTTGTATTTTAAGTGCTTTTCTCACCCGTCGGCCTGTTTCTTCTTTCGTGTGTGTGTGTGTGTGTGTGTGTGTGTGTGTGTGTGTGTACCCAACAACCACAACAAAGGAGGGCCTACAGGGTGGGAGATTGAAGGTACCTTGGATAGACACACACACACACACACACACACACACACACACACACACACACACACACACACACACACACACACACAGAGAGAGAGAGGGAGAGAGAGGCTTAATCCTTCACTCTCTGGTCGGCAGCCAAGTGCACAGATCAGTCCGATGGGAACACACAGTCTGTACACCTGTTCAAACCAGCTGGCCGCCACTACCTGTCTCACCAGCAGAGAGACAGACGGCATCACCGTCAGACACCCCCAGCCACTCACTGTTCATCCTGTGTGTGTGTGTGTGTGTGTGTGTGTGTGTGCGAGAGAGGGGCTGGAATAAAACACCCCTCCACCCTGTTTCTCCCAAAAAGCAGCAGGTGATGCTCACTGATGCAGAGTAGAATCTTTTCAAAGTAAAAGCGTATAATCTGTAAATCAGGATAGAGGAAATGACTTAAAATGTGTGTGTGCTTACAGCTACAGATGTGTGTGTGTGTGTTTACCTTTTTTCCTCAGAATCACTCCATTCACACGTTGACCTCATGTATCTGCTGCCTGACCTGTTTGCGATTATCTCTGTAGTGATTACTGGAGGATTGATTTCCTCCTCAAAGATCACACAGCTTGATGCCTGGCGGTTATTGTATCTGTCTGTGATCTATTGATAGAACAAATAGCTCCGCGAACCCGAGAGTCCAAGCATCAAAGCGTCTAAATGTGATCGTCCGTCTCGTCTTCTCAAACCTGAGAGTATTCACGCCCAAACACAGCAACCCACCGTCAGCACATCCGAGCTCACGGGATCGTGTCTACATCAAAGCTGGCATAGCGTCTTATACTGTAGGAAGGCGGCACCTGGTTGTGTCACACACACACACACGCACACACGCACACACGCACGCACGCACGCACACACACACATATTAAATTCCTGGTGGGGATAATAATGATCTCGACATGGAAGATCACATTCAGCAGACACCCTGACAGCAGCAGCCAAGACCTGCAAATGTAACTCTCACCAGATTAGATGTCTCTAAGCAGATTCTCTCTCTCTCTCTCCCTCCCTCTCTCTCTCTCTCTCTCTCTCTCTCTCTCTCTCTCTCTCTCTCTCCCTCTCTCTCTCTCCCCCTAGATATAAAGATCCGGACAGAGAAATAGGATGTTTGTATGCGTGCTTACTGTACGTCTCTCTGTCTCAGGTCTCGTTCCCTGAAATAGACTTTGAGGAGGTCTCACTCCGTCCCGTCTCGCCGTAGACCTGAGTTATTACCTTCGCTCTTTTTTCTATTTTATGCCGGGACCAAATCCCCCCTCCCCCCCTCCTCCCGCACTTGACGTTTTTATGTACGTTGCCTATTTAGCAGCCTTGTGGAGCTGTGGACGGGCCGGGTTTGGTGTCAGACGTGTGTGAAATCGACCCACCTACCCAGCTATCAGTTTCGCTCTTATTTTACGACCGAATCTCTGAATCTCTTTCCCTTTGATTCCATGGATTTATTCTGTCATCTGGGCCAAACAGACACAAGCTCCCCTGATCTCTGAATCAATCAGATATGTGGTTTGCCAGGGTTCTGTCCCGAGCGACTCACAGGTCGGCCGCTCGTCCTGAGGCGTCCCGGCCTGTGTTCCCACTTGGGTCTATTCAGGAATGTTGTCTGGGTCTAAGTCTTTGCATTCTGCTTCGTGCTCGTGTTCTCGGGAACGTTTCCTGACCAGAATGAATGCTGCGCTTTTGCATAATTATGTTACTTATCAGCAGAATTCGCCCCTTTTTACGAGCAAATCCTCTCCTGGAAAAGCACATTTGAGATTCACGCAAGGCTCAAATTGCATCTGAAGGGATTTTTGTGGCTTTTTCTTTCAGCCGCCGTTGATTCTGCTTTTGAGATGAGATAGAGGAAGGTTTTTAATGTACTTCTCTGTGATTTGACATGATGTGAATGGTCCTGCTGCACACACGGGCCGAGTTAAACAAACTCAGAGATCTGCAGATGCTATTTGATCCACGTCTGCTCCCAACGGCTGATAGTGAAGTCTGCCAATGTGCCCATGTGCATATATGCATGCTTACTTGCACAAGTGTGTGTATGACGCTGAGTGTAGCTGTGTGTGTGTGTGTGTGTCAGCATCATCGCTCCATCTCCCGCGGCGTCTCCTGGAAGCTGACAACTGGATAATAGCTTTTTACTTTTCCAGAGCAGGGCTCCGGAGAGAACTAATATGATTATAAATCATTATTCAAATAGAAAGGTGAGGCGCGGCGCTCGGGTAGTAAGTGAGCATGATAATAGCATCATTACCTTTTATTTATAATTCAGATTTTTTTTGCAAACGTGGCAACTCAACCTAATGCAGGACTACGGGGGATTTCTGTGCGTGCGTCGGGGAAGATGAAGCGATTTGAAAGAGGGAATATTTATAACGTGCCTAGATTTGTGCACAGGAGGGATTCATGTTTGTTGCTGCAAAGAAAACCCATCGCATGGGAATTCTGTGTTTTCTGTGTGATTATAAATCAGATGGGTTACAGGTTAAGTGCCTAGCTCAAGGGCACCTTGTTACAATAGTCAGACCCAGATGATACACACACGCCGCTGCCAGAGGTAAAGAAGAAGAAGAAGAGGAGATGTGTTGGTGATGCTTGGTAAAGAGCAGGGAGAGAGTCTGTTGTGACATCTTAAGTGTAGCGTGCAAAGGTAGGATGATGATCTTTGTTCTCCTAAAGCGAAACAGCACTTCCATCTCTCTCCAGATCCGTCCCGGTGATTGGCTGAGCTGACGGAATCGTGCCCGAGCTGAAATCAATCTAAGCAGCCACTTTGATGCCTTTAACCACGTCAGAGTCACTTTCTGGGGACTTTGTTCCCGCTGACGTTTGGGGCATTTATCTGATGTCCCCGTCCAGATGAGGATTGGGCATCGCTGTGACAGGACACAGAATGGCTTCCCTAACAACACAAAACTCCCTCTCTCTCTCTCCCTCTCTTCTCCTTGTCCTTGTTATTGTCCAGGACAGCAGGATGGGAATCAGGAACCAGGAATGTAGGAAAACGTCCTGCGGCAATCGTCCACCTTGGACCCTGAGATGTTTCAGGACGAGCGAGTGAGCGTGTTCTGCTACTCGTTCAGGACAATCAGCCGGATATCCAAAAGAATCTATACATTATTCCGAGAAATGTCTGGAAATTGGACAGATTTGGGCATTCCTGCTGCCAAGAAGGATATGATCTCTCAATTGGTATCATGTGACACTGGAATGTAGCACAGTGCAGAACGTATGTATAAACTTTGAGTATGTGTTGGATTTGTTTGCTTGATGTCGTTCTTCCATGTCGGGGAACAGCGAATACGTGTTTGTCAGAGGCGGAGAGGTTGCGCTCGTCGGACATTGAGTGACTGAAACAATGTCATCTTTACTTGGAGATAAGGACGGCGTTCCACATCCCACGACTGAAGAGATTTGGCTGATTGAAGACAGAGGATTTGAGTTTTGCTTTTGAGGTTTTGTCAGCCACTCCTGCCAGAGATCCAAATCCAGGCCTTGATGTGAGCTCCAACACAATGTTTGTGTTTAATCCAACCATGTAATGACAGCTTCTAGCCTCTATTGCGTGCGTGCATCTGCCCCGGCGTGCTCAGCGGGGGTGTGCATCCGAGTAGGTGTGTCCACTCTCTCTCTCGCTCTCTCTCTCGTGTGTATGTATATATGTATATGTATGCGCGTGCTAGCGGTTTTTCATCGCATTCCTCCGGGTCGAGGAATCTCACCATTTGTCCTCCAGCTGATTTCTGTAAATGCAGCAAAGGGGCCCAACCCAGTAACTTTATTTTGGGCCGTCCAGCTCTAAGGCGTAACAGATGTCACTCTCCACTCCCCCACTGCTCCTCCGGGCTTCAAAAGGTGGAGGAAAACACGGAGTTGAGTGAAAACGCAGGCTCAGTGACGCAGATCGGTGGAAATGTTGATTCCTATCTTCGCCCGAATGACAGCAAAATCCCTTCATCGTCGATATCGTTCATCGTATTTGAATCAGATCAACACCATCGCCTCCGCCAGCTGCTAAGAGAGAAGACGCAGCATGTCAAAGCATTTCCTGGTGGCGAAGACCTCAGATTTGAGTTCCATTTCTAAAGCTCCTCCCATACATGCACACCAGAACAAAGCGGGACTACCTGCCGCAGGAATGTTCCTGGACTTC
The DNA here is from genome assembly GCF_046128005.1 of Genypterus blacodes. Taxonomy (NCBI): domain Eukaryota; kingdom Metazoa; phylum Chordata; class Actinopteri; order Ophidiiformes; family Ophidiidae; genus Genypterus; species Genypterus blacodes. The sequence continues at coordinate 612,713 of NW_027466868.1, forward strand.
CACTTTCCCCGATGCGGATTCGTGATGCACGCTGCCGTTAGTAACCGACCGAAAACCATGGTGTCAAACCTCAGAGTGGGAGGATGTCGGAATCTGGCTGTATCATCCGAAATGGAGCCTTTGTTTATGCTGTAATGCTTTCTCGCCTGCTCGTCCTCTGGCATCTGGCCACTGTTATGTAAGTCCAGAAGCAGGATCTGCACGCTGCTAAGCCGCTCTCCACTTCGCTTTAAGTCAAATTCCCCCACAGGTTTGGTCTCAGTCTAGTTTTAGTCGCAGGGTTCTGTGCATTTGCAGTAAAGGAGCGGTGGAAAAGCGGCGTTCCTGCATGTGCCTTTGGGCTTTAGGGTGCAGATGCGAGGCAGACGCCCACATGAGCGGCCAGCTGAGATGTACGACGCCTCAACACTTTAATATTACCAGAGAGATTTATCTTCAGATCTCATCACCAATGACTACAGCGCCTCCATATGAATGTGACCTCGATCAGGACTGCATACACACACACACACACACACACAAGCGGGATGAGAAATAACAAAGAAACATCAAGATATTGTTTGTTATCCTCTCTCTCTCACAGTATCTCTCTCTCTCTCTCTCCCTCCCTATTTCACTCACACTCACACACACACACACACACACACACACACACACACACACACACACACAGCCAGTCAAGCAGGCAGGTAGCATCTGTAGCCCGACTCAATCTCATCCCATCACTGGACCATAACAGCACAGCACGCATCCACACAAAGACACACACACAAACACACACACACACACACACAAACACGCCTTGCCATCACGGTCTGCAGAGAATAAAAATAAACAGCAATTACCGTTGATCAGCCCTTGAGCAAGGCACTGAACCTCTAAATAGTGAAACAAAGGCCCGTTTGCTTGTGCTGTGACAGAGCGCCGGTGACTGAACCTCTCCTGTCTGAACTCCTGTCTGCTCACGCGCTGACTTGGCTTCAGGATGCAGATTGGATGGCAGCCATTCACACTGAAATCATTGTAAAGCCACAGCGGAGGCTCCTGCTGCGCGCTGCGGCTCTGTCAGAGCTGCAGGCTTCTGCTGAGGAATGATAAAGCCTGGTGTGTGTGTGTGTGTGTGTGAGTGGGGTGTGTGTGACCTTGTAGCCAGGGGGGGAGGGAGGGGGGGCATCATTAGTGTGGCACCAGGAAGGTTGTACACTTGACCTGACAGCCCTCGGTGTCCAGATAAGAGTGAAGGATGAGCGTGAGACCCTCCCTCCCTCCTCCCTCCTCTTCCTCTCTCCCTCCCCTCGTCCTCCTCCTCAATCTGATTCTCTGCCGTGTCTGTGATAAAAAAGAAGTTACTGCATTATGGTTAAGGGGTTAGGGTTAGATTTTTGTTAGATCGGTGTGTGTGTGTGTGTGTGTGTGTGTGTGTGTGTGTGTGTGTGTGTGTGTGTGTGTGTGTGTGCGTGTGTGTGTGCGTGTGATTTTGTGTGTTGGCAACATAACTCAAACCTGTACTGATGATAGTAGATTCTCACATCCTGTTATCAGGTTATCGGGATATTGATCAGCTGCTCTGGATCTGGATTGTTTTGATTTGGATCTGGACGTGAAGCGGCTATGGGGGATGAATGAATGAAAGAATGATCAGAAATCTATTTTCACACAGGAGCTAGAGCGATTTATCCATACACACAAACATTCAGCTCCCACCATTACCTAGTAGAAATGGAGCTGATTAAAATCTGCCATTATTGAATTATCAATTTCAAACTGTGAGAGGTTTTGAAGGTGAAGGATCCAGATGATGAAGAAGTTAAATGTACACAGAAATGCAGGTTATCTTATTCAGATTTGATTCATTTCAGTAAACCAGTTGCCCAAACACAAACTAACTCAAACAAACCAGCAGTGTTTGCTTTCTTAGATGCCGACTTGCAGATAGACAGATCAGAGTCTCATTAGTTGGTAGCTGGTGTCTGCGTCTTCCTCAGTAACACCTCTCCTCCTCCTCCTCCTCGCCCTCCCTCCCTCTCGGCACACAGAAGACTGATGTCTGCCCCAGTTTCACTAATTAATCTTTCTCCACTCCAGAGCTTTTTCTGAAGCTCAGCGGAACCCGATCACGCCGCTGAGCGATCACGCCTGGGCTCTGCCGCCGAGATACATCGCTTTACGTCACGTGACGCCACGGCAACGCAAAGAGAAATGGCAGAGTTGGATTTTTTTTTCAAACGGCCATGATTCATTGCAGAGCTGAGGCCTGAATGCCGCTGCATAGAAGAAGAAGAAGAAGAAGAAGAAGAGGAGGAAGAGGAAGAAGAAGAGGAAGCTCCACAGAACACACAGATTTCACATGATATTACAATTGACACACCACTGATATTGATGTTTGGATTGAGGCACCAAAGCTCATTTTTTGGAGGCCGAGGCTGCTGGACATGCAGGGTTGTCATCGGCAATAGAACTCTGCCTCACATGCTGTAAATCCAGTGCAGATAAAGCAGAGTTCAGGTAGGATTCTCCTCCTGCACAACAACAGCACAAGCTCTTATGTCAGAGCTTCATTAAGTCCTGCTCCACTCTGATCACAACCAGCTGTACGCTCTGCTGTGTCAGCGTGTGTGCGTCTGTGTGTGTGTGTGTGTGTGTACAGAGCAGAGGTTGGCTGCTCCATGAGACAGTGAATTATACCTCCACCCTACAACCAGCAGGTTTATCTAACGAAGGTCCCGCAGACAAGAACTCAGAGGAGAACTTGTGCTGATATACGTCCTGCATGCTGTGGAAACCTGAAGCAGAATCCCACAGCGTCATCCTGCCGCCGAGCGAGTGTGAGAGCAGCGATATACAGGAGCCCAGGCGTTCCCAGACCGTTTAGGGGGAAACTGGAGGTCTGCACGATACGGAGCTATAATGGAAAGAGGCGGCCGACGTGCGGAGACGCTGTGGGTGGAAGGCGGCGGTCTGCCAACGCCGCGCCGCCTGACGGGTCCTCAGCTTGTACAGTTTACACGTGACTCCAGTATCTGGAGGTCAGCGGGTGTCTGTTCTGTTTTAAAAGAAGTACAGAATGTGTCTTCGAGTCTTGGCTCTCATTGGCCGCTGCTCCCATTGTCAGCCGCAACATGAATGAAGTGATAATCTACTGAGAATTCAAAGGAAACAACAAGAGTACCAATAAGACTCACAGTCATCTGGTGTTGTTTACGTATTGGAGAAGCTGATAAAGTATGAGACAGTGGAGCTGGAGCCTCCACGTCCTTCATTCTGACTCATTCTTAAATCTCTCTCTTGTAAATGTTTTGCCCGTCATATAAATGTCACATAAACTCACTCCGACGTTCAATCACGCCGCTCGCCAGCTGAAATTGCGCTTTTGGAATACCTCCGTCCACCATATCTGTTATTTAGAGTGTGAATGTCAAAACGGAACGTGCATTTAAACAGCGTGGTTCTTTCCTCCCGAATGTAAAAGCAGGCACTTCCTGTTGCCACTGGATCTGGACGGCGGTTTAGCGGTTACACGGGGCCGTTTGTTTGACTTAAAAAAGGGCAGAAGTTTGACCTCAGAAGCTCCCAGAGTCCCATCAAAGTGTCCATGTGTCCCTTTGTTTGTTGCTTCAGAAGAGAATTCCTCGTGTCCAGGGTCAGAAATGTATCGAGAAGCAAAGATTTATGAGTGCGAGCGAGCGCACGGCCCTGGCCGAGCCGATGAGCGCGGGTCGGCCTGGGGCAGCGCCGGCCTCCATGTTGATTCAATAAAATCACACCTCCTCCTCAGTGGGACTCCCACTCGCTCGCAGTGGATTGATTCTGACCCTCGCCTGACTTCCAAAGCCAATAAACATTTATCAGCCGCCGGTCGAATGAAAGTGAGAAATGAAACTGTTACTTTTGGCTCCCCGCTCTCTACTTTGATGTGAAATCACGGGAGGACCTCGGCTGATAGACTAAATATATACAGACATCTGCACCTCGCTTCATTTCTGCTCTATGTTCAACATATTTCACCACTGGACTGAAGACAGAGTCGCGGCGGGCTAATGAAAGTCGGCTGTCGCGGCGGTGATTGAGCGCACCGACAGCCAATCGGAACTCTGCTCCTCGCAAAATTGATTTCATGTAAACCGACGGAGGCTCTGCTGCTCTCCTCGTTTCATTTAACGTGCCGGGGCTTCAATCCTCTTCACCCGTGAGTGAAGGAGAGCCAGAGAGAGGAGCTATAGATCCAGAACCATGTGTGCAACGGGGCAAATAATTCCATTTTTCATCAAAAGGGGAGAAACGGGTAACAAAAGGGAGAGGGAATGGAGGGAAAGCAAAGAAACAAAGCATGTGCCAGATGAATTAGCCAAGCATATATCAGGGAAAATGACTTCTTTACAAAGCGAGGGTCATGTACCTGTGCAGGCTTTAGGAAGCCTCCCTGAGTTATCATGCTATCATTCCATGCTGTCAGTGCCTTATTATTTGGAGGATCACTGACGCTTGTATTATGTTTCTCTCCTTGTTCCTTTTGAGAACCTTCCACTGCAGCCCTGCTGGGCTCGCTCATAACCGAGCAGAGGTTTTAGGACTTCATACGTTTTCCCAGAGAAAAGCCACAAGACTGATTTAGCTGTAATCTTATCCTACGTCTTTATAGAAGCCAGATCTGGTGCACGGTGAGCCGGCGAAGTCAGACTCGCCCGAGATATAATGGAAGCCATGGAAATGACAGAGTCGCCTGCTAAGTTACGGGGTATCGCTGAGGAGATGAGATACTGCAGGAAAGCGAGAGGCTGCAGGAGACGCTCCAGCAGACGCTCCAGCTGAGGGACGTGTTCTGCTGTAGAAATGGCTCCTAATGTTTACATAAAGGTTCTTCACTGAGTCTCTCCCGTTCTGACCGGCAATCGGGTCCATTGCTTTCATTCGCCTAAGAGCTTTTAAACATCCAGTGTCTCTTGCCAGACCCGCAGGCCTTTGGACGGACCCTCACAGACCCCCCTGCTGTTTCTTTACCAGCGTAAAGATAGAAGTTACGCAAGAAAGGCTAAAGGTATCCTGTGGCTTCCCAAATAGAGTCAAGTTTCCCTGACGACGGCCTGCGTGTGCATCTTTGGAAAACTCTCTCAGCTAATTTGCGTTAAGAATACAGACACTTCAGACTTAAACGTCACAGGAAAACACTAAGTATAGCTTCCTTTGGAATCGCTCTGAGGATAAAACGATATCAGCGACTTTGTATGTCAACACAAACTCCTCGTCTCACTTATTCAATTAGAATTGGAGCAGTGAGACGGATGAGGAAGAGGAAAGGGGGAAGCTGATGAGAGATCTGAAATGTGTGTTGGTGTGTGTGTGTGTGGGGCGGCACTCAGACGTATCACCGTCAAAGTCAGATCAATTTATGCTGCTAAATTCTTGGAGGCGTTTGCTGAAAGCTGGAGGGGGCCAGGAGGCACGCTTGTTTACCAGTGATGAGAGATAATTTCATGTTCTCTCTCTCTCTCTCTCTCTCTGTCTCTCTCTCTGTCTCTCTCTCTCTCTCTCCAGTCAGACGTCACCCGATAGGCCCCCTCATGCCCGCCGCGTGAAATATTGGGGCCGCGATCACAGCGGGACTGTAATGACATATCAGCCTGCCGCAGTGAAAAGGCTATTTGTATACCTTGCGACTGGATGGGTCAATTTGGAGCAGCTCCTCCGGATAAATTAATCAGGCAGAGAGAGGAGAGAGTTTCAATTATGGCAACTTGGATGGAATTGGGGCTCGTCGTTTTTCCCCGAACTTGTATTTTTATCTAAGCGACCACGCGACTCAAGAGGCCGGCCTCATTATTAATATCTTGTCTCTTGAATCGTAGTTGAAGTCGTAAACAAGCGCGTGTCGTTTATGGTTCTTCTGTTAAAAAAAGAAAACCTCTGAAACATGAATAAAATGTGTGTGTGTGCGTTGAAAGTGGAGAACTGCAGCTTTATTTCATCTGGTGCTCGGTTACATGTCGGCTCACAAAAGGAGATTTATGCAGGTTTAGCCCAAGAAGCTCAGACAAAGGGCGACCTCGGAGAGTCAATAACTCACTCCTAACTGCTGCACCTTGTTGGTTTCCTTGGCATCCCATACAAACCTTACATACTCTGACATCCTGCATGAAGTGTATTGACGATGCAAATTCACACATCGTGCAGTCGGGTCACCGGGGCATCAGTGACATCTGAGCACAATAAATGTTGGATCTATCATAAACCCGGAGCAGGAATGCGGAGAGACGGATGTGTTTCTGTACCAAAGCACGAGGAGCAGGCGAGTCATCTTATCCCCAACGCAGATGTCAGCGCCAGTTTCCTGCTTATCTGATCCGACACGTAACATGGCAGATCGATCTGAGCGCTCGACGGCACGAGAGGTGGAAGGGAAACGAGAGAGGGCCCCCCGCCCCCCGGTCGTCACGTGACCCCGCTCGGTGCGGCTCTGTACAGCCTCAGACAACTAAGCCATCAGACCATCAGAGTGCAACGTTTGCTCCTCGAAGCCTCGCATGACATATTGACAGGCACATTAACATCTGTCAGCAGACTGCGGTTAAACCCAAAGCTCGAGTGAGAAAAGCAATTTTGTCTCTGAGCGTCGGAAGATTAGTCGGTTTGTGACGGCATGCAAACTTGGCGGGGGAAAGCTGCGGAGGGTTGATTGGGAGGAATGTAGAAAATGAAGAAATCAGGGAGGGGACACAGAAGAAAGCTCCGAAAAAGACAAATACAGAGACGAGCAGAAGCAGCAAATAAATACTAACAACTATGAGGCAACACGTAGGGGAGATGGATGTGTGGAGGTTTGTGCTTTCAACTGACCATCAACCTCAACATGATGTTCCTCTGCTGGGCTCAGGACTAATCAATCAACCCTCACATGTCATTGCAGTGTCTGGGATACCTGTAGATGTTCATCATTGGGTTCTTTTCCTTCGGCCAGATTTTCGGAGGCTTCTAAACTAGTTGAAGTTTCCTTACATTCCTCAGTAAAGTGTGTATTAGAGTTTACTCCCCACATGAAGCCATGGAGGACTACAGGAGGGAGTAACAATACTGCAAATGAACCAAAGAAGAAGAAGATGGGGACCTCTGAACCCAACACACACCGAGATACAATCAGGAAAAAATATAATGTGAAAGTTTAACCAAATATTTGTGATTTACTTTTCAACTCGGGTCAATGCATAGACCTATAGACTTATATGATAGACCTATAGCAGTGGTTCCCAAACTTTTTCTTTCGCGCCCCCCTTTTTCAGATCAGAAGTTTTTCGCGCCCCCCACTTTAGGAACCACTGACCTATAGACTTACTATAGACTATAGACTTATATTTCAGACTTATATTATAGACCTATAGACTTACATGATAGACTTATGTTGTAGACTATTGACTTATATTATAGACTTATAGACTTATATGATAGACCTATAGCAGTGGTTCCCAAACCTTTTCTTTCAAGCCCCCCGACTTTGGGAACCACTGACCTATAGACTTATTATAGACTTATATTTTAGACTTTTACACCTATAGACTTATATGATAGACTTATGTTATAGAATACAGACTTATGTTATAGACTTATAGACTTATAATATAGACTTATATTATAGACTTATATTATAGACTTATAGACTGCTATGATAGGTTGATATGGCCGAGGGATGACCTGGTGAGGGTCATCGATGTTCAGAAGTAATAAGAATTAGAAGTCGTCATTAGCCTCCGCACGCGACGATCCAGTTTCACAGTCACATGTGTGTGTGTGTGTGTGTGTGTGTGAGGGGGGGGAGGGATGTTGAGTGGTGTTGCTTTAAGTAATCAGAAACAATCAGCGTGATGAAACATATATGGTTTTTACATTCACATACTTTTTCTTCATGTTCTATCTTGGTTGTTTTGCAAACTTTCCCATCGTCCTTCTCTTTGTGTCGCTCTATTGTTCTGTCCTAACATGTACACTTGGTTGAGAGTGGAGCTCACATATGGACGGAGCCACACGCAGCTATTTTGGTACTTAAACAATTCAAGCCGTCTGCTTTATAATGCAGCCTGCCTGCCTCAGAGCCGTTCAAGAGCTCTGCCCTGATTTCCTCTCAGGGCAGAAAATGCCAACAGCTCCACTCAACCTCACGATACGCAGAGTTCACTGTAGTTTCACACGCTTGCTCGTCTCGTGTGCGATCTCTCGTCCTGCCACATCGTTTCATTAGTCTCTGAAAGACCTTGGACCTGCGAGAGTCACGTTCCCAATCGCAAATCAGCGTCCATTGACAGCGGCTTGATGAAGATGCAAACAAAGCGTCTGGCCGAAGCGGCGAGGGGACGCTGGGACTAGGCGAGGTCGTCCCACGGGTTTGATAATAAAGGAGACGTCACTCAGCGCGGCCGAGTAAAGTCAGAAAGGGAGGGGGAGAGTGAAAAACAAGAGGTGATTAGAGGGTAAGAGAGGATGATGAAGAGAGGGAACCCAGCGCTGGTTAGCGGCTGAAGACGTGAACTCTGGCTGAACCTGGCGCTCCCGCCGCCTCCTTCGCCGCCCTCCGCTGGATGAGGCGTTCGGGTACGACTCGGAGAGCAGACATCAGGCCGACAGCAGGACATGATATCTTATTTTCCTGAGCCGCGCTGACACAAATTCAGCTCTCAACTTATTATTTTCTCATGCCTGTAGAGGAAGGGAGGGAGAAAAAAAAAAAAGGAGTTGCACGCAAAAGAGCTCGCTGGCAGTCGGCTCCCAGATGTGAACGCAGCCGGCCATCATTCCTTCACTTTTAATTCAAATAATTTGCAGATTGTTTTCATGACGGAGGATAAAGACGTTCCCCTTGTCAGAACTCTTAGTTTTTGATTGAAAGAAATCCTTGACCCTTGAGTGCCTTCAAATTAAGCCAAAGGAACACAATTGCATGTGCATGCAATTGTGTCTGTCAATCTCTCCATGAATATAAGACATGTGGACAAGCCTGCAGCACATCTGACTCAGTGTGTGTGTGTGTGTGTGTGTGTGTGTGTGAGTGAGAGTGTGTAGGTTTGGAGCTCTGCGTCTGTGCTGACAGTGTCATTTACAATCTAAACACATGAAATTCATCCACAAAACACACATTGTACTTCACTTTACTCAATCCTCCGTTGCTTTTATCGCACAGAAAACGACAGCGACGCATTTTCTAATTCCGTCTGCGCTAATTCAAACGCAGACGCAGAGCGGTATCAAATCGTCTGCTTCCCGTGCCAAAGTGTCACCTTTCTGCAGCTGTGCTCGGTCGCCGCCGCCAACGCCGGCTTCAGCAATTAAAGCTGAACAAATAAATGGCTGTGCACATCACACGGCGGAGGTGAAATTGGCCCTCTGCAAGCATATCAATCAGAGCAGATGTGTGTGTAGATAGCAGGAGGGCCACAGCGCGGCACGTTTCGGATCAAGTGTGTCAGAGCCGAAGCGTCTGGTGGCGGAACACTGCGGAGTCTCGCTCTTTAATATTCAAAGCTATCAGCCGGAGCTCAGAAACAAGCAGACGGTCCTCAGATCTTAATCCAAGATCATTTTAATGAAGTATCAGTACTTCATCACCGTGGCAGCGCCGAGCCGGAGGAACAGGGCCTCCGCTGGATCTCCGCTGTGATGGGCGAGCGTTTCCTCCCGGTGCCACATTCCTGACGTGACGTTCTTGTTTTCTGTCGCAGGCGTTCACCTCACACGACAATTAGATCCTTTTCCTCCCTGACATGCGGTGATTTGACAGTTTGGGGTTAGAATGAATGATCTAAGGTGTTTTAGAACTCTTTCAGGCCGCTCAGACAACAGAAACGTGCAGCCGCCACCAGCTGAAATCTCTTAATATGCACAGAAATAAGATTCCTGATGCATTCCTGGTTGATTTAAGATCTCCGTCTACGGTTCATCATCATCAACATTATCTGATTGAACCTGATTGAGAGTGTATCCAAGAACAGAAACTTGTGTTCAAACGACAGGTGATGTTGATCCAATAGAAGAAGAATCCAGAAACACGTCAATCAATTCTACTGGCTACTTGTCACCGCGTCTGTTTGCCATCTAAAGCGGCCCAGCGCCTACACTCTAAAAAGTAATTCAGGGGACCTTTTACCACCAATTAATTAGATGCATGGTTGCAAGATAAAAATTCTAATTTATTGATTTAGATAAATTTTTTAAGTTGCAAACATTATTTTGATGAGTTGTGTTTACATAATAATGTTGGTAATTACATCAACTTAATATTGTGTGTAATTTAGACTCAAATTTCTGTGTTAATTGATTCAAAACAAAATTCAAGTTGTAGTAACTTAATGAAATTGGCTTGGTAACTTAATTTTTCTCCACCTTGAGTTCAAGTCCCCTCCCCCCCACGTAACATGCCTGGAGATTCAGACAGTTAAGACTGTGTGTTAGAGGACCTGTAGCTGAAGAAATAAGTAACAAAGGAAATTTTCAAGGTGACTATAATTTCATTTACAAATAAATTCTACTAAAGCAATGTATTTGGGCATATTCTCAATTGTAATATGACCAATAGTGGACCCATGCACAGACGTTAGGCTACACCTGCTAATACAGTTGATGGAATATGTTGTACTACTATATGTAGCTAACGCTAGTCATATTTAGCAGTGTAATTTGGCCATCCAACCCTTTATTTTAGCATAACAGTGAAGAATGATAAAGTTTCATTTGACAAATCTGCTCAGCTAGAGAGGGCTTTTCATTTGTGCTGTGGGGAGGAAAATCATGATTAATTGCTTATTTGTGTAACTGTCAACTACATTGTGTAATCTAAATTCATTTGCTCATTTCATCCAATGTTGCTTTTATGTCTATGTTAGGTGAGATATTTGTATTGTAAATTGGACTTTGGTTACTATTGTGATACAACTTACAGTTTGGAAAAACTAGTTGATGCAACTAAATTTTTTGAGTAATCAACTTTAAAACTTGTGTTAATGCTACCAATTATTAAGTAAGCGGTAATTAAAATACGTTTGATTGTAGCGGAAATGCTAATTCCCCTAACTCAATGTAGTTTGTTGGTTAAACATAATTTCATTAGAAGTTGTAGTAACTCAAAAAGATTGATGCAAACTGTTGCGTTAATTTTTTTTGTTGAGCCAATGCTTTTGTTTTTAGAGTGTATAGAAGCCGTCAGAAGCAGCAGCAGCAGCAGCAGCAGCAGCAGCAGCAGCAGCAGCAGCAGCATGTTTCTTAGAGGACTTTGTTGCATTGCCACAACTGCACATTCCACGCTGAGTCTCGGCTGGGTAAGAATGCGCGCGGGGGCCGGCCAAGAAACCAGGCGAATTAGCATAAGTGCCATGTTCGATCCATCAGCGCCGAGGGACTTAAATGGCTGCTGGTCCTCATCCCGTACAACGAACCACCCCCCCCCCCCAACCCGGCCGTGTTTGCGTAGGAAGTCGTGAACTTTGAGAGAGAGAGAGAGAGAGAGAGAGAGGGAGAGGAGCCTGTTTAAGTCGATATTTGCTCTTGAAGTAATTTGGAGCAGATTGTCTGGAATCAGTGAAAGGGCTCTGCTGTAATTCCCTTTCATGCTCATCTTCTATCTCTGAAGTCACCAGCAGGCCTAAACAGCAGCATACGGATGCCAGATGGATTGGAGGGATTCTCTCTCTCTCTCTCTCCCTCTCTCTCTCTCTCTCTCTCTCTCCCTCTCTCCCTCTCCCTCTCCCTCTCCCTCTCTCACTCCTGACATGGTGTGTGTGTGTGTGTGTGTACAGGGAGGCAGATGACAGAGGACCCAGATCACTCCGGCTTCTTCTCACCGTCACTCTTTCCTCTCCTCACAGTAATTTACTCTGACACGTCTGTTTTGCAGGAGGCCAAGCACCGCCGGCAGCGATCGCTCGCTCTCACTCCCCGCTGCTTTGGCACCATTTCTTCTTCTTCCAGTTCTTTCTCTTCTTCTTCTTCTTCTTCTTCTTCTTCTTCTTCTTCTTCTTCTTCTTCTTCTTCTTCTTCTTCTTCTTCTTCTTCTTCTTCTTCTTCTTCTTCTTCTTCTTTTGGTTTCTTCTTCTTCTTCTTCTTCTTCTTGTCTTCTCCCAATCAGGTGCGTTGCTCTTTTCATACTTAAAAAGTATCATGAAAGTTCCAGGAAGACATTAAAATAAAATGAAATACAATAGAAAGTGTCAAACAATCAACAAAGAAGATGAATAAATACAAGAAAAATAACTTTAAAAAAATACAGAAAATAAATACTATTTATGAAATAAGGAAAAACAAACTCATGACATCATTAATAACAACATCCTTCCTCCTTCCCTTTCATTTCTTCTCTTGTTCCATTATTTAATTTCCTTCTTCACCTTTAAGTTTCCCTTATTTCCTTTCCTTTTCTCCTTTATTTCCCTGCCGTGCTTCTCTCTCTCCTCTCTGTCCCGCTCCTCTCCTGGCTTCCGAGTAGATTTCTCTGCTAATTAGAACAGAGAATGTCAGTGGTTTGCGTGTCAGACCTTTACTAAGGGAGTATGCCTCCATCCTGGCATTTCCACTTTCACTTAAGTAAAGATGGGAGCGCCTTCTCCTCCTCCGCAGCGAGGAGGACACTGAGGGAACAACGCTCGGCCCCCTTAACGATGACCTGTGGGCCGCATTAGGGCCGCAGCAGCAGCAGCACAGGCTCAAACCGGCTCCCACAGGTGACAGCTGGAGGTAACATGTTAAGTGCGATCATGGAAAAATCGGAGCGCCGGCGGGGGTCGGGATCGTCTGCCCCGGGCCGGATCTGCCGGCTCGGTTACGAGGATCCTCATAAATATCTCTCACCAGCTCATCAGCTGCTCGCCATTTTCCAGCCAGGCGGTGGAGACGGGCGGGTGATGGATGCAGTGTGGCACGGTGGCTCACAGCGCCGAGGGCCACACTGATAACAGCAGACAGAGTGTGTGTGAGTGTGAGAGTGTGTGTGTTTGTGAGTGTGTGAGAGTGCAGGCCAAACACAATTTTCCAACTTCCATTCTACTTTTTGTTTTTAGACTTTGAAGCATTTACTTAATTTTCTGTGTGTGTGTGTGTGTGTGTGTGTGTGCTTGGTCCATGCCCATTTGGTTGATATAGACTCCAGCAGTCAGAACATATTCAAAACATTACGGACAATGTGGCTTTGTGCGCACACGTCGTTTTTGGCAGCTGAGTGAAAACGTAAACGTCAAACGTATTCCTGATTCTTCCTGATTCTTCATGCGTTTTATAAAAAGAAAAATCGGTTGGAATAAGTTTTCAAAGCCTCCACCACTCCGGCGCATACTGAACACGTAAACCATTGAATTACTCTTTGGCAGGAGGATAACAGCCTGGGAGGTTGCCGGGTTGAATCCTGGAAAAATTCAAAGTCTTCATTACTTCCACCAAGGAGGTCCTGCTTTATGTTCAACATGTCAGGAGTTTGTGAGCAGAATTACAGAATTACTGACAGCTAATGTATTTTAAAACATATATATTTCATTAAATATTGCGAGACACGGGGGTCATGAATTTCGACACGCACGTATTTCCTGTACAGATTCTTTGTAGAGGTCGTTGTTGTAGTCGTAGTGGACTTTCCGGTTCAGGCCTAACAAATGAGATTCATAATGTGACAGGCGCTTCATGCTCGTGCCAACACGTATTTGTTGCCATGGCGTCATCGTCCCCCCCCCCCCCCCTCCGGTCATGCTGCTTTGTAAGCGATTTATCCGCTGTTGTCCGAAGCTACGGCGACGACATCACAGCTGCGGCGGTGGACACGACGCTGGGATGTGTGGAAACAGGCCGAGGTCGCCGAGTCAGGAGCAAACCTGTGGAATCAGACACCAGCCTGAACGTCTAGCTGGAAGGAGCAGGTTGTGCTTTAGTTACATCTGATGATCCTAACAAACACTGTAGCTTTGTACTGTGCAGATCTTCACCATAGTCTTCATCATATATTTGTTTTTTTTAAAGGTGAAACAAATCAAATGTATTAGTTTTTATGTTGTAAGCCAATAAAATTCTAGCAGGTAATAGTAGTGGTTGCCATGTTAGGCCAGTCCTCTTCCTCCTTCTCCTCTTCCTCCTCCTCCTCCTCTGTGATGTTGGGTGGGGGGTGGGGGGTGGGGGTTTCCAGGGGTTTTCCCTCGTCCAGCGCCACCTCACACCTTCCCATCAGCTCGGCCCGGCCAGGTGGTTTGACTTTACAGCCACTTTTCCACTTGAGGACTTAATGCAGACACACAGGCCCAGCTGGAGCCCATTAGCCCCGCCGCTCAGCCACCGGGGGCCGAGAACATAACACCAGCTCAATCAGCTGGTCGGGGGGACGCACACACACACACACATACACACGCCTCCAGTGGACGGCCGTCTCAGCCGCCATGTATCCCAACAAGAATGCGGGCGGTCCGGTCGGTGTGCAGCCGGGACAGAAGTACAGTTGCGGTCGTGTTGCCGTAACTCAGAAGAATAGAGACCTAAAACTAAATACAGAACAGGGGTGTCATGTGATGCCCTTCCGCCAATCTAATCCTTTATTGAACCTTCTTGATCTCGGAATTTGTCCAATTTGTATACATTTCATCCAATAACGTTAAGCTTCTCTGAAAATCGGACAAATACGTCATTGCCACGCTCGCTCTCTCTTCCGGAAATGTCCTGCTGCCCCGTTCCCATACACAAGTCTGCTTGGGTTACTACACAGTGTATAGTCCTGTATTGGGCTTTGTGCACGTGTGTGTGTATTTGTGTGTTTTTGTGTATTTGTGTGTCCACTTCTTAATGCATCTCAGTGGCAGAATGTTTTTAAGCTGAGCTGGATTTGTCATGGTGCGCCGGGCGCCTCGGGAGGACGACTGTGTGTTTGCCAGCCTTCGTCTCTCTGACTGTTTATGTGTGTGTGTGTGTGTGTGTGTGTGTGTGTCTAAATCAGTTGTGTCTGTGTTAGTCTTTGTTTTCTTTGAAATCCAGAAGGAATCTCAGCGTTATTGTAACCGAGCCGCTGGATCCTTTTTCTCCTTTACTTACTCAGAGGAAATCCGCTCGCCGTGTGTGTGTGTGTGTGTGTGTGTGTGTGTATGTTTCTTTTCCTGCACTTTACACTCACACTCATTCGCGGCTGTTCACACCTACACACACACACACACCACCACCACAGCCCTTCCCCTGCTAGATGACGAGCAGCTGGGTGTTGCTCAAGGGCACTTTGGCGGTTTTTAAGAGACGAGCTGAGATTCTTTGCTCATCGTTCCAAAACATGGACACCAGATAGAGAAGCTGAAGTGTGTGAGGCAGATATTACCTCCACACCACGGGGGCCCTTTATTAGACACGCCCCCATGGAAGTGAACCACCGAGTCAACGCCTCTCAAACCAGCTCACATGACATTTAGACATGATGGGGTTTGAAACTAAAAACACATTTATATCAAAAGGCGTTAATTTTAATATTTTAAATGTTCAATCAAACGCTACAATAAAAAGTCCATTTGCACTGATTATTTTTTTTCACCCTGCTTATCCAACACTTTGTGAAAATTTTATACACACACACACACACACACACACACACACACACACACACACACAGGCCTGATTTCTCCCTTCCCTCCTTCATGTCATTTCCATTGCCAGCAGGACATTAGAATCACATTAGAATCTTAATTCTAGCGATGAGCAATCAGCATATTGATTTCACACCGTGGAGCTGTCAGACGGTCCACGTGTTGTTTTTCTCTTCCTTTTCTACCGGCAGGATATCTGCAAACGTTATGGACAAATTTACACCGATGATTGGCGAATGTGTCACACTTATTGGGCGATAAATGTGGAAGAGAAGCTTTTATTGTTCGGTCTGATTGAATGCCAAAGTTAAAATGTGGCTCCCCTGATTTTGGGTGGATAGAAAGGCAGACGGCAGAAAGGTTGAGGCTCTGTGCAGATGGTGCTCAGGTCGTAAAGGTCAGAGCGCTGTCCTTCTCTCTCTCTCTCTCTCCCTCTCTCTCTCTCTCTGCTAATGTCAAAGCCACAGATCCGGGCGAGTTTGGCCTCGGGCTGACCCGGCCTTGGCATCTTGTCACAGTCCGTGAAGGCATATGGTGCCGACGGCGGCCAGGTTTTTTTTTTCTTCTACCCCACAAGCAAATGCTGGATAAAAGAAGTCAGTAGGACGTCGGGTCGTGAGTGCAGGACGTGAAGGCGTTTGGGAGTTTGGGGTGTCGTATGTTCATTTATAGGCAATATAAAACAGATGTAGGATGCATCAGATACATGAGAAGGCAGAACAAGCAGAGAGTACGTTTGAAAATAACAAATAGAATAATAACTGGACTTGTGAAGTGTGAACCAATTGAATCCAAACATAGAGATTGAGGTGAAATTGACAAAAACATCAACAAAATGAACTGAATTAAGCAGGTCTGACATTTTTGTGTAAAATTACAATATAAATATTTGTGATCAGGTTTGTTTCATAGTGAATAGTTTGTATATTAGTTCATTGCATTGTATTTTTTATTATTTGTAATTAGATGTATTTAGTCCTGCATGTTGTCGTTCATGTTTCGGCTTCAGTTTGTTTTTCCGGGGCGTGAACACGTTCTGGTTTCTCCGCGGTCTGGTGTGCGTTTTGCGAGTTGGGGTCTGCACCGAGGGTCTTTTAAAGGTCCACAAGGTCGCCCAAGTCTGAGCCGGGCTCAGCAGAGAGACATCTGTCCAGGCCTGGAAGGATTTCACGCTTCTGGCCGTCCAGATGATTTAGGCTCTCCAGGACTACCTGCTGGGAGAGGCTCCCAGCGGGTTAACCTGACACAGATGGATCCCAACGCCATCACTGAACACACATGGCGAGACACACACACACGCGCACACACCCACACACACACACATATGTGAGGGTAAAGACAGATGCAAGCTCGGCCATATAGGAGCAAAAAAACACTTAACACACAGGACTGACATACTGAGATGCCAGACACATGTGTACTTACACAACCACACATGAACTAAACTGAATCTCACACACACACACACACACACACACACGCACAGAGGCAGGTTTTTAGGCAAATAGATCAACGCCGATGCACATTTTCCACAGACAGCAGCCTGATGTACATCATACCACACAGGCTTTACTGAGCCAGATGAAGATTAAAATAGAGCGGTCAGATGGATTTGGCTCTATATCACAAGGTAACAAGAATACTGTGGAACATTTCACAAATATTTTTAGAAAATGCATCCAAAATGTAGCTTACTTGATTTTATTTTGTTTTATTAGTTTTATTTGTATGTAATACTTTAACCCTTTGCAAACCAGCTATATTAACTTTGTGTCACACACATTAATATACACACACATTCATCTACATTTTGATTGACTTTGATTCTAATTTTATTTTTGATTTGTTTTAATTGTCGGATAGTCAATTGCAGTTGATGGTTTGTCGACTGCATCCAAACGCCATTGATCCGTCTCATTAGTTCAATTAGAAACAATTAGAGGGCCTTTATTATTGAATTATTCTCCTGAAAATAATGAGCCATTAACTCAGTGATCACCTTTATTACAGAATTAAAGTATTTCATGTCTCATAGGACTGAAAATAATAAGACTTAGCAGCTATTTTGGTGCTTTATGTGCTGATGTTCTGCTAATACACAGTCTAAGGTGGAGCCGGCATTTTTAATCCAGAGGTTTTAATGAAATAAATCCTTAATTACCATGGAAACTATTGACTTTTATTTCTAAACCAAAGTGAATACCACCCAGATAAATGTTGCAGAGTCCCGAGAGCTGCTTCTTTCTGTGGGTAAACTTCCCTCTGTGGAGTGGCAGCGATCAGCAACATCTGGCCAGGAGATCAGGAAACGCCTCTCTGTCTCCCCCTCTCTCTCTCTCTCTCTCTCTCTCTCTGTCTTTCTCTCTTTCACACACACACACACACACACACACACACGTTCATGCACGCAGGGACTCAGGCGTGTACTCCAGTGTGTGTGTGTGAGCCCAGTGAACATCTGGATTCCCAGACTTCCACAACTGGGAATCAAGTTTTTTTTGTTTTTTGTTTTAACCAACTGCCTCTCATGTCGCTCTGGTTCTTCTCTACTAACAGTCCGTATAAATTATGGACAAAGTTTGTGTTGTCCCACTTACTGTAAGTGAGATCTGCACAAATTAAACGACTGCATGTTTACTTTCCTTCATCAGAGCAGGCAGGAACAAATGTGAGGGTGCGTTCATACGCAGCGCTGTCAGTCTGGATGGTTAAACAATATGTCCACTAGGGGGCAACGTCAGGGCAAAAACGTAATCATCCCTCCTCAGTATAACAACATTTTTAATACATTTGTGTTTTTAACAACAGCAGCAAACAGCAGCTGTGTGTGTCGCTCACACTGAATGTTGCTGTCGCTCTGACGTCACTTGACCAAGGGGACATTACTGCCCCCCCATGACTTTAAGAGGTACTTCATCTGTCTGTGGCGGAGTTGTGTTATACCCTTTCGTAATGACGCTTTTCCATTATGACAATGAGCACTAAAGTTGTAAACAGATAGGATTGCGATGTTCTGAATAATGTTGCTGTGGAATTTGAGATCTCGGGTCAAATGAAATAGCGTTTTGGCTCAGATCTCCATTGTACGCCAATATTTGAGTATTAAGGCTATGATTGTTTGCATGGATCCAGTACTTGAAGTGTAACTGCATTCATTCTTGAGCTGTGCTGCGCTTACCAGATATTTCATACGCAACGCACCCTTGTTAACGTACTCACCTACAGTTCACCACCAGTTTGGAGTGTGTGTTTTGTTTGGGTGTGAAGCAAACAAAGCAAACAAACAGTTTCAGAGATGTGCTGCGTCGGTTTCCTCTGGGAGCTCCTCTCGCTTTAACAGCTGCCCGCCAGGGGACCGCTTCCACACACATTAGCAGTTAATTATTATCAGCCCGCGGCCATAATAAGCACGGCATCGACCTGTGGCTGTATGTGTAGCAGGAATATTACTTAATGGAAAAACAATCAGCCGGCTTTCCCCATTGAGCAGTTTAGGGAGTTTGCATAAGGGAGAAATAATAAAGTCGATTGATTAGAGAGAAAATAAGGAAAGGGAGTGTGTGTATGGGTGTGTGTGTGTGCTTGTGTGTGTTTGTGTGAAAGGTGTGTATCTGTTTTCTCTGCTTTGCTGTTACTAACCATGCCTCGCACTACAGATTTACAGAAAACAAATTTAAGGGACCAAAAGCTGTAGAAATATAAAAATTAACTGAATAATCAATTTATTTTTCACTTAAAATTCCACCCATATTGCTCAAATTAAGACAAACAAATCCAATCTATATCTAATCTAATATACAAAACAAAATCCTTTAACCTGCTGCGAAGCAAAAAATAATGACATCATCAGCAAAAGTGAGTTCCAGAAAGTTCCATAGTATTTGATAAAATGGTGCAATGATTTACTACAGTGCATCCTCCCATCGTTGACTGATTGTTCAGACTGGGTTCACCAAAGGGTCACAGTTATTAAGATAAGTTTATATTTAAGAGGAAGCCGCTGTTCTCTTTATTATTCGCAGATTTCTGGCCGATTTCTTTGCTCGTCAAAGCAAAGTAAGATCACACAACTCAACAACAGCTGACATGTGTGAGCCTCTCTGCACATTATCCTCATCATGGTTATTGATACATTAATTGAATAAATGCATTTACTGCCCGCATCAAAGATCACGCTCCTATACTTAGGGATAAAAAACAAAAACCCATCCGAGTTGAGTTTTCCTCCCTTTATTCATGCGTTTTCGGGAAAGACGTCTGTTGCTGCTTAGCTGCCTCCAAAAAGCCTCTACGACTAAAAATAAAGTGTTTTTAATCGTTTTTTTTCCAACAACAAACCTCCCCGCCTCCTTCCGTCCGTCTATTACTCATGGAGAGAAGTCAGAGAAGCTCCAAAGAGACCAGACCAGACCAAATGTGGCCTGACTTAACACTCCCAATGAAAAAAAAAACAGGACTTTTTTCACATCTGGCTTCAAACAAAGATGTGAACCCAGGAAAGAGGCAAGAAATAGGGAAAAGTGGCGCTATTTTTATCATTTGTGGAAGAAGTATTCAGTTCCAACCTCCTCACTCAGCCAATAGGGACAGAAAATGTGCTGTTCTTCTTCTTATCACTATAAACATATTAGTATAGTAGTGGTTGTTTAGTATTTTACAAAAACTTAATCATCTTTGAGAGATTTACATTTAAACTAGGTGGTCGATTAGACTTGATTTGATTTGACTGGAGCAGCAGTTTGGTAGATGGCAGAATAGATGAGACATATAAGCCACACCCACACACACACTCACACACACAGAGCTAGAGAGAGCGAGAGAGAGAGAGAGAGAGAGAGAGAGAGAGAAAAGTGTGTGTGAGTGAGTGTAACCAGAATTCTATTCTTAAATCTCAGGATGACAGACCAGAGTCACACACACACACACACACACACACACACACACACACACACACACACACACACACACACAACCTCTATATTTCCATCCACCTAAACCGGACGGTGTTTTGAATCGTTGACATTTCCAATTGGACTCCTTCTACGGTTCTTGTACCGCACACTTGTCATAACTGGGGGGTCAAGTTTCCCCTCTTGGCGCTGGGCTTTGTTATTAACAAGCCTCCGGGTCTCTGTTGTCATTCCTCGCTGAAGCCCCGGCGGGTGAAAGCTCGCGGCGGGCCGGCACGTCGCTCAGTGGGTGGCGACAATGAGCAATTTAACAATCAATTTCTAAGATAAACAGAAGGGAGGGAAAACTTTTCTTTCCCATAATAACTTAAGTTTCCCGTGACATTTCATTGGCAAACACTGAGTCTAATGTTATAACTAGTTAGAGCCACAAACGCTCCTCTGGATGGAGCTTTGATTCCTCTGTTTCTCTGCCCTCGTTTCCCTCAGCTACAGTCCATTACTTCTGGATCCATTACTTTCCCTATTCTGACAGTGTAGCCAATATGGAAGAACTCTGAAGCATCACGTCACCATCTTATACCGGAAGTGACAAAATCCTACAAATACTCAAATCTGGCACATTTAAAGGTTTTGATGATCGAATTCCTGATACTTTTCCGGTCTTCCCTTCTTCCCCGGGCCTTTTCCTTCGTCGGGGTAAGAGTGTCTGGTGTGAAGAGCGCGTCGTAGCGTTGAAGGAGGTCGTCCACGCTCTGACACGGATCTGATCCCCGACCAGCTGTTAGAGACGCCTCATCTTCTGTCGACAAACATCTGCGGCTCATCTCCACACTTTGACGGGAAATACAGAACTCCTGCTCCTCTCTCTCCCTCGCTCTTTCTCTCTCTCTGTCTCTCTCCCTCCCTCTCTCCCTCCCTCTCTCTCTGTCTCCCTCGCCCTCTCTGATGTTTGTTTTCGCCTCGCCGCCATCTGCTCACGATAATTTCTGGAAGTTTGCAGGCGGGGACGAAAAGAATTTACAAATTTAGTCGATGTTGGAAAGCGGCTGCGTTTGATGGATGACAGGAAAATCGCTGTTTTTGTCTAATTGATTTGGAAAACAGTTACAAAAAATGAGTTTGGGAGCTCATTAACCAAACCACCAATGGGATGTTAGTGACTTATTGGTGTTGAGACATCGTGCTCCTTTGGGTGCTGAGCTCTGTCCGCTTTAAGATTTTTAGATTTAATTTAGTGGAGCGTTCAAATCTTGCGTTTTAGTAATAAGACAAAAATGAAAAGGGCCCCCAAAATGTCTGAGTGCGGCCCTGCAGTGTTGTGTAACTCTGGGACATCTTTCACACCGCAGTGTCTCACGCAGTGCACGTTTGACCTTTGACCTCCTCTCATTGGTCACGGCCCACATCCAGGTGTTCGCCCTCACACCTGCTGGCGAGAGATGAGAAAGCCGACACAGCAAACGACAGCGAAACGCAAATCCAATCGTGTTACGGTGTTCGTATTTGCTCGGAGAGGAAGTTAGATGATTCCGGAGATGATCAGTCACCACAGCAAAGGCGTCGGCAGCAGCGGTTTGTCATTAACATTCCGGCATAATGAGGCTCTCCCACCGTCCGCAAATGAAGATGTAACAGAATCATCACAACGTTAGACGTGTCGTGTTCTCTTTGTGGGAAAAGTATCCCAGTATTCCAGAGGAGGAATTTGGACACATAACATAATAAACTACTTTTATTCTTCCCGGTCAAATATATTCATTTATAAGTGGAGATAATACAGACGGTAAACACAAACTTCCATGGTGCCAAGATGATGAAGTTGAGCCACATGTGCATGAAGATTCTGACATCACACACACACACACACACACACACACACACACACACACACAGACGTGCAGAGTTATGCTTTAGATGGTATGTCCCAGACCACACAGTGTGCATTGGCTTGTGTGTTAAAACAGTTATTCACGCTCTCGCATTCTCTCTGCCCACAGACGAGTTGTTCTGGTAATCTGAACTCCTGGCCTTGCTGTGTGTGTGTGTGTGTGTGTGTGTGTGTGTGTGTGTGTGTGTGTGTGTGTGTGTGTGTGTGTGTGTGTGTGTGTGTGTGTGCGTGCATGTAAGTAACACTTAACGCAAAGGTCCGCAAAATTAATTGCTCTTGACTGCAGTAAATTGGATTCGTTGTCACCGGTCAAGCAGGCCGACTCGCTGAATACGGGGAAGCTTTACTGTCTTTTGTCGAGCGAAGCTTCATAAATAAAGAAGCTTCCTCCTCTGGAGCGCTGCCAGCAGCTCTCTGCAGAACCTCCCTCTCTCTCTCTCCCTCTCTCTCTCTCTCTCTCTCTCTCTCTCTCTCTCTCTCTCTCTCTCTCTCTCTCTGTCTCTCTCTCTCTTTCACTCTGTGCAGCTGACTGCTAAATGCTCTGCAGGCTCTTGACCCCGCCTGGAGTTTAAAGTTTGAGCTTTCTGTGAGGAAGAGCCAAAGTGTGTGTGTGTGTTTGTGTCTGTGCGTGTGTTGTGTTTGGTCAGTCAAGCCACTCTGCAGACTTTATTAATGTCTTTGATTGGCTTTTATAACTGCAGATCAAATCGATTATTATAAAATAAAAACCCAAATATTTCTGAAGAATTCACGATTGAGGATAAATAAACGATTCAGCCTGTCGTATATTTATTTTATTAAATGTGCTCTAAATTATTAATTATTATGTCTCTGGTTTAATATTTTCATTTTATTTTATTTTTTTAAATTATTTTTTCTCTTAAAAAAAACCTATTTACTTGTTTATTTTGACATTTATATTTAATTGATATTAATAAAGGATTTCACATTTTATAATATGCCATTAATCTGCAGCTGATTTATAAACTGGAGTTATTAATATATCAACATTAATAAAGCCAATAGTTACAAATTGTAACCCTTAAATAAACTATAGGCTTTACTACAAAAATCTGTTGAAGTGATTTGTTTGTTTAGGGGCCGTCCACAAAAACAGTGTGAGCATTAAACGGGTGGAACAAAACAAAATAGATATCAATAAATTAAACTACATGGAGCGTCATGTTATTAACACCATTCGCACACACAAATTACTAACCCACGAGTAGCCCCACGTGGAAACACATGGACAGAGAACTTTCCCAGCTCACACACACACACACGCACACACACACGCTGCCCTACATACATGCATGCATCCCCTGAGCGGAGGGAGCAGTGATCGTGTTCCCATCAGGGAGGCTTTTCTCCCTCTGACAGCGAGAAGTCTTCCCATACGCCGGTGGTCGCAGAGGGGCCCGTGCTGGATGACATCAGCGCCGGGGCCCGGACCGGCCCCTGACAGCCATATGTAAATTGAATATGACTAATCGCTTCCCCGCATCACCTCTCGCCACCTCCGGGGCTGCGGCGATGAAAGACGGAGCGGAGGGAAGAGAAGACGAAGAGGGGAGAGCCGCACCGCCGCCTGCGCCTGCTGTTTGAAGTGTGAGGGGAGGCCGAGAGGGTCCGGCCAGCCGGAGAGCCGGGAGTCGCTCGCCTCGTTCCAGGTTTACGGTTCATCCATGAATGTTTGTAGACAGACAGAGGGCCATTTTTCAACACGATGGCGAGAAGGCAGACACCAAGCGCAGTGCCGCCCCTAGACTTTTGAGGCCCGTGGAAAGATTTCGCTGCCCCACCACACACACACACACACACACACACACACACATCACACCCCACTATGTGACTGTATGGGAAAATAAGGCCCAGGTCAGGAATAAAAGCTCATGTTATAGCTCAGTGTGTGGAGACGGAGGAAGCAGCTGATCACACGCTCAGATCTCATTTCCAACAGACGGTGCTAAATTAAAACTCACGTAGTAAATTACTTTGAGTTTGTGGATCAATTCTGAGCCACAAATCAGCAGCAGTGTTGCTCTCTGTTCCAGCTTCCAGCTTGTAACATGCATGTGAACACAGTGTTGCAGCGGTGTACTGAGGGACAAACACACGACGGCTGAGTCTGTGTTCTCATCGCTTAACGGCCTGAGATGTCCGACGCCATCAAACGTCAGAGCCTCTTCTGAGAGCGTAATGGCTCCCAGGGGCCCGAGGGTGAGAGGACATTCAATCCAACCAGTCAGTCAGCGAGCCACGACGGCCTTCTCACCGATGACCGCCTTCTTCTCACACGCTTTGGTTTCCTTGGTGAGGTGAAGTGGTTCTCACACACACACACACACACACACACACACAGAGCGGGCGAGGGAGCGCGCAAGAGAGTGAGACAGTCAGCAGGAAGATAAAGTGCTTCCACATGTGGAAGGCATGAAGAAGGAGAAGAAGAAGAAGAAGAAGAGGTGCATGTGACCACCCATACAAGAGGAGAATCCCAGGTGTCCCTGCCTTTGTTCTCGCTCTGCTCGTGCTCGTTGCTGTGTGTGTGTGTGTGTGTGTGTGTGTGCACGCCTACACACCCTGATCCCAGTGAGTGTGTGTGTGTGTGTATGAAAGTGGAAAATCTACATGAATCGACATTTCATCTTGGCTTGAAAGTATTTATTCAGATCCTTTAATTTGACTCTTTAGGTTAAACCTCTGAAGGGTTGCCATGTTTGTGTGATTAACGTGCTGGACGTGATGACTTCTTCTGCGATAAAAAGCGTCTGACTTGATGCCACATAGCTGCGGCGGGAGATACGCTGTCATTTCCTCGCGCTTTCCCTTTTTAATTAGAGTGAGAATCCGTCCTCCTCCTCCTCGCTGTGGACAGGGAAATGGCCTCCTCTGGATCTGGAGCTGCTTGGAAGTCAGATTTGGGTCGGGCAAGAACCAAACAAATTGAATTTCAACCAACAAAGTGAGCTGATGATCGTGATCGAAGCCCAATATGGGCGCTGCGTTGGGCTCGGCCCCCGGCAGGCAGAGTAAACAAGTGGCGCTGTGTGTATCCTCCATGTAATCTGGATTTAGCTTGCTGAGATCACGGCTGTTGGACCGCACAGCCCCTGGACGCCCAGCTGCATTGTGGGAGGTTTCCCCCTCTCAATGGCACCTTTTGTCTCGTCGCGCCTTTTGTCCTCTGCTGAGAACTGGACCGGAACCAGTAACACACAAAGTCACAAAAGTATAGGGTCAAATATGAGGAGATCATGTTTTCGTGTGAGCTGCAATGTTGTCAGATGTGGGAGATTAGGCCGCCCTGGGGCCACACACACACACACACACACTCACACACACACACATACACACAAGTACACACACAGTGGATTGTCCAGTTCTGTCCGCTGGTTTAGTTCTGCGATGGCTCCGTGTATCTTCTCCGTGTCTCTCTGTCTCTCTCTCTCTCTGTCTCTCTGTCTCTCTGTCTCTCTGTCTCTCTCTGTCTCTCTCTCTCTCTCTCTCTCGTGGCTCAGAGGTGGCCCCCCTGCAGAGCCGTATAGATCCACCATATAATCTGCATATGGCGGCTTGGTCTCCTGGCTTCCTGCCTTCATGTTTCCTCGCTACACTCTGCACTTCCTGTCGTCCCCGCAGTCAAACAACGCAGTCCAACATTTATAGAAAGAGTGAAAATGCTGGAATGCTGAGAGAGCAGAGGTCCTGATTGAAAGGATCTCTCTCTCTCTCTCTCTCTCTCTCTCTCTCTCTCCCCCTCTCCCCCCCTCCCTTCTCAGCAGCTGGGAAAGAATAACTCTAAAGTTCTTCTTCTACTTAGCACCGCCACCGTCACAGGGCAGTGATCTAAGAAGCTCTTTAAAAGGGACCCCTGTGTGTGTGTGTGCGTGTGTGTGTGACTCTGTGCGCGCCCCTCTCTTCTCCTGCCATTTTGCTTGTATATCTCTGCATGGGTGCCCGTCTTTGTGCCTCTGTCACCGAGTGTGTTTGTGTGTATGTGTGTGTGTGTGTGTGTGTGTGTGTGTGTGTGTGTGTGTGTGTGTGTGTGTGTGTGTGATTCCTGTCTTGTTTACATCTATTTTCACCACGCAAGATAAACAACAACAACACGCTGAAATCTTCATTTGCGTGTTCTAGTGAAGTGAACCCCTCCCCCCTCCCCCCTCCTCTTTGTTTGAGTGACAGGTGGTTTGCTCGCACGTTTCTGAGGGAGAATCCAGTTTGTTTTGCTTGTATGCTCTCTGCACACACACACACAGAGTGGGATTGTGTGTGTGTGCAGTGTCTCATCTTTGGTGTAGGTTTATTTTTCCCTGTAGTGTAACTTAGCATGGTGCTGTTTTATATTTAAAGAGTTATTTACTACAGGACTTTTCTTCATTTTGTACTTTAGGTTCTTTTGAATTTCCACTCATCAAACCTTTTATCTTCAAAACTGCGAATTTTTCATTGTTCATTATTTATCCTTGACCTCTGTTACTTGAGTACATTTGACTACTTACCTATGTTAACTCAAGTATAATTTATTTTGTTTGTTTGGGGCCTCATGTGTTCAATTTAAAGTTCCATTGATCTTATAGAAGAATGATCAGAATCACGCTGCTCTGCTTTGACCCAACATGTCTATACAGTCTGTAGGGGGGTCTATGCTGCGTGTGTTTGTGTGTGTGTGTGTGTGTGTGTGTGAGTGTGTGTGTGCGTGCTGACTGTTCTGCTGCATTTGATGCCTCATGTATAATAATAATAATGCAGTTCTGCTTCAACCAAACCCAATCAGACAGTGCAGCAGGTCGTGAGTACGTGCGTGCGTGCGTGAGTGTGTGTGTGTGTGTGTGTGTGTGTGAGTGAGAAAGTGTATTTAAGAGTATAGAAGTCTTGCTGTGAATGTTTGACATACATTTTGGCCCCTGATCCTCACTGTAGCATATAGATATTATATAATATAATTTCTCCTTCTTAATGCAGGAAGTGATAATACCTCATTCTGCCCCGTGTGCTCTTTCGCTCTCTCTCTCTCTCTCTCTTTCTTTCTCTCTCTCTCTCTCTCTCTCTCTCTCTCTCTTTCTCTGTCTCTCTCTCTCGCTCGCTCGCTCCCCATTTAAAGGAGAAGAGATTTCCAGTGTGTATTCTCCTTTTATTGCTTTCATTTGCATATAAATTAAATCCATATTGTGCCTGCGAGGCAGACTGTGCTAACTATGCAAACGATCCCTGGCTTTTCTTTGTTTTACAGATAAACCCTCGGCTTCCCTAAATGACGAGGTGGGAGGAGGAGGAGAAGGAGGGGGGAGAGAGAGAGAGAAATCCTCTCGCTGTTTCATAATTGTATGAATTTTAAATACACTGTCATAAGATCCTCTTCCGCATTCACAGCAGGGAGTCCAGGCGTTATTATCATATCAGAGCTGCAGGCTTGGCTGAGGCAGCAGGGCCTCACATGCAGGCCACGTGGCCAAAGAGGCTGCATTTACAGATATAAACGTGTGTGTTTGTGTGTGTATGTGTGTAACATGCACCGTCTTTAACTGCTAATTCAGGTTTAAGGCCTAAAAGAAAAGCAGAAAAGCAGGTGAAGATGAATGGAAAACGTTGGGACTCTAAGCAGAGATGAGTCAAGTGTCGGCTCAGCGTGGCCCAGAGAGCTCGGAGCTATTTTGGAGCAGGCAGGTGTGTGTGTGTGTGTGTGTGTGTGTGTGTGTGTGTGTGTGTGTGTGTGTGTGTGTGCGTGTGTGTGCGTGTGTGTGTGCATTTACAGGAGCAGCTTGTTGGGTAACGTGTGCCGTTCGAAATACTAAGCACAAGATATTCACTACAAAACTAAATTAAGAACAAGTATGAATATTTAACACAGTGACGCAGATACTTTAGGACTCAAACCGCTCAGTGAAGAACCTGATGCGTCCCTCTGGCAGCTCAGGCTGGGAGATTTCACAAACATTAAAAGAGCACAAAGCTTTTAGGAAATCTTGGAATATTTTATAATAGAATTGGAATGGCTATCTAATTTAAAATATATATATAACCTAATTGTAAATGTCAAGGATGTAGCTATAAGGTGTGTGTTTGTTTAATGTGCTCAGAGGCCCAGAGGCTGCAGCTCCATGCAGGTTCATGTCACTTGTGTACGGTCCCTAACTAAATGAATGACACAAACAAACATGTGGTGTGTAACCTGAGCGCCAGAGATGAGCTCATTGATCACAGTGATCAGTCCATTCTCTTATTCCCCCAAACCTGATTTTGCTGGGGGGGCCCTAGAAAACCATGCAAGGGCCCCTGGAGGCCCCTGGAGGCCCCTGGACCCCATTCACTATTTATATTTATTTTTTCATATGTATTTATTTTATTTTGAAGTATGGAGGCAATCATGTTTTGTCTTTTAGATTTAATGGATTAATTTCCCTTTTTCTTTTTTTTTTTGCATTTGTATTTAAATTTCTCAAAATAAAAGCCTTTCATTTTGTCTTTTTAAATTAATAATGATTTCAAATGAACCCGTGTTAAATAAAAGTAAAATATGAACATAATAATATAAACATAAACGTGCATGATTGACTGTATAATCAGTCACCGTGTCGTCATTACTGAAATCAATTCATAATCCGCTCCGCTTTTTCAACGTGTATCATATATGTCGAGCTGAACGCAAACGCATCAGCAGAAATAATTACACACACACTCACACATACACACACACACGCTCAGACCTCGCTTCCACAGGTTCGTTAGCTCTTAATTAAATAAGCGCAACACACAACCACACGAAATCACGACAAGGGAGCGTCGATCAAACAAAACCGAAAGTCAAATCATTCTGAGAGATTGTATATAAATAAATGTTAAAAAGAGAGATAGAGAGATAGAGAGGAGGAGGAACTGAACTGGCGAATTTATTTTATTTTATTTTAATATATTTAAGTTTAAATTAAATGCCTTTACATTTTTACTTTTTAATGTTGTATTTCTATTTTTTTCATTTACTTGATTTTGTATTTATTCATCTCTGTGCTGAGGTGTAAATATGTTTGATGTCAATCTTAGTTGAACAGTAAATAAAGGGTTAAATTCAGTCAGGAGAGGATGGAAAGAGGGAAATGAAATCAATCCAAAATAAAAGAATGTTTCATAGCTGTAGTAAATCCTATATGAGCTTTGTATCATAAATCACTTTGCCTGTAAATATGTTGACTTCCTGTTTAACCTGTACATCTCACATCAGCACGATTCTGAAGTGTGTATTTTGATGTTTACAGCTCGACTTCTTCACTCCCCTGTAGGCCTCACACACACACACACACACACACACACACACACCGTCTGACCCTAGACTGCTGCCTCTTTGATTTGGAGCGAGACACAAAGGCCAGACACTCTCTCACACACACACACACACACACACTTGCCATGTCACAGAGTTCACAGCCAGGCTCTATCAAACCTGAACCAGAGGTCACGTCAGGCCGAACCCACCCAATGAATCATGCAGCAGTTTCACTCTGAAGCAGATGATTCACAAGCAGAACTAAAGAGCTGCCGATTGATTTAAGTCTTCAAATCACATTTCTTAAATAAATCTGATTGATTCCGTGTGATTCTCTCGCCTCCTCAGTGAGCTTCAGACTCCAGCAGCCCAGAATAGCTCACATATAGGGAAGATTATCTCTGTGTGTGTGTGTGTGTGTGTGTGTGTGTGTGTGTGTGGTCACCATATCACCCCTCTATCAGATTTTTTAAATGTTTAATTTTTCAAAAAACCCACATATTGTACTTATATGCCATGTAAATATTTCAAAAGCTCTATATGTGAACTTAATGTATCTATTTTATGCAGCATAATAATAAAATAATAAGAAAATCTATATTTAACAACTTTGCTCTTCAGATTCCTCACATAAATTCTCAAACTTGATGAATTCTTTGTTTTTGCCTCCTCTGGTAGTTAATCAGTCCTTGTAATGAACGAAAGAAGGATTGAGTCCATCGTTTTTATTTCAGACTACATATCTGTGAACATATTAAAATCTTTGGCTTGGCTGAGTCTGCGATGCGTTTGGGGAAATCTTGGAAATCGGAGTTGACAGAGAGCACAAAAACCCATGGAGCCAATCAGACACGTATACGAAAAACAAGGAGCAAGGACATAGAGAGATCATAGAAAGAAAGCATTAAAAAAAAACAAAAAACATCTCCAGCAAGTAGGGACGGAACCTTACCTGAAATTAAATATATACAACATGATAACTGTGTGGCTATATAAACTTTAATAACGCTCGTTCATTTATATAATTACGTCCATATACTGTTACCATAAACAGAAATCTGTCTCTTTAAATAGCGTTTCCAGTCCCGAGTGTTGTTTTCACTCCTATGATCTCCAGGGCTACTACTCGCTGTCCTCCTTGTCCTCCTGCACGGTGGTGGTGGAGTGGTTGTACAGTCCCTGCGCCATCAGCTGCAGGGCCAGGCCGTTCTTGTAGCCGGTGGCCTTTTTGATCTTGGCCCGCTTGTTCTGGAACCAGATTTTGATCTGGGACTCGTTCAGGTTGAGTTCCTGCGCCAGCGACTGTCTCCGCTGCTCCGTGATGTACCGGTTGGCCTGGAACTCGGTTTTCAGTCTCTGCAGCTGCTCGGCCGTGAACGCCGTCCGGGGCCGCTTGTCCTCCTTGGTGGTGCTCTTCTTCTTTTTCAGTTTCCTTGTCCGCGGGCCTGGTGTGGAGACAACAATGGCACGAATACGTAAATGTCAGTGCAGGAGCCGGAGAGGCCATGTGTGTACACCTGCAGCTCTGTGTGTGTGTGTTAAACTCACACTCAAACTAAAAGATCTCTAACTGATGCATGAGCCCGAGTCCTGATTGGTTCAATAATTCAGTCTCCTGTCGCCTCTTGTTCTTTTGTAGCGTTTGTTTTGATTTGTTTCCTCTTCATCCTAATCATCATCAAACATTAATACTTTAAATCTCGCCTAGCCACGCTGGTCTCGTTGTAACCAGGTATTTAATTAAGAGTATAAACGCATATTAAAGCATCTTTAGATCGGAAACTGGAGCTTCTATCGCGGACCCAAACCCAATCACCGTCTGACGCAGCGTCATGAATCGATCTGTGTGACACAATGAGGTCACCGATTCGGTCAGCGCGCGCAAAAGAATCCTGAGCTACGGATCCCTCACATCCACTTTGAGACATATTTGACCCTTTAACCCTTTAAAAACAGCCCGAGAGCCTGACACAACATGCAAACATGGTGCAGAGCTGCAGATGTATAGAAGCTGATCATATAGAAATGTAGAAACCAGCTGTTCAGTCCTGTTGCATTCAGGTCCATGGTGACTAGTTTATTATAATGGGAAGAATAAAATCCACATTTTGGGAAAATTTGCACTTTTTTTCTCTGTAAACAAGTCAAACCTAAAGAATCTATACGCTCTCAGGATGCACACAGGGATTTAGTAATTTGGGATTGTTTGGATTGTGTTGTGTTGCTACAGAACAGATGAGTAGTTTGGAATATGAGTTCTGGGTCCAAACTTATCTGCTCCATATATATGATCAGCATGTGAGCTAGAGAGAGATTACAATCATCTATAATCAATACATTCAATCTGGACTACCTGAGCTGAGAGTCAAGTTGCCACATAGGCCTGATAAACGGGCGGCGGGCCTCGATCCCAGAACCAACACTGAGTTAAAGAGTAAACAAACAGCGTGAAAATGATATTAGATAAAGATATTGAATCCTCATGTTAATGTATAGATAAGGTATAGATGGATGGTGTCACAGTATCACTACACTGCTCTGTAATCTGAAATAAATATCTGATTAACTTCCCTTCACACATTTCTCCTCTGGCAAGTAACTCTCTCCTCCACGCTGCTCATTGTTATGGAGTATTAATGTATATTTATATGAAGTATAAGCCTATAGGGAGGTGATGACAGAGAGCAGGAGTCATGTCTCAGCTCTGGACAAACACCAACACAAACAAACACACACATGGATGTCAGTTAGCCCCATATGACTTGTGTGTAGTTTCATCACACACAGGCGGTGCACTGTAGGCCGTGAGCACACTGAGGGTCGACGTAAAGCCCCAGATTTGTGAATCTGTCATAATTTACACATCAGTCATGACTCTGCTGTGTGGTTTTGGTGCCAGATTCGGAGATGTTGGATGTATGCAGGCCCTTTACATCTGAGCTGTTACCTCGCCAAAACAAGCACTAAGACACACTCACTCACACACACGCCTCCCTCAAGCCTGTGACAAGAGTCCCACTGCACAAGTCCACACCCTCACATTCTGCTGTGTACAAACTTCCGTTTCCTTTAATGCAGATCCCATGCAGGCCTCTGATTTCTCAATAATGAAAAGATGATTACAGCATTTAACCCTTCGCTTCCCATTCATATGCCACACACCCACACAGTCCTTCAGAACTGGATCAGGGGGAGTGTAGGTTCCACACTGCCACAGATAGGCCCTTGTATGTGTGTGTAGAGTGTGAATGATCTTGCAGGTTGTGTTTGTTCTGCAGAAGAAGAAGTGTAGAAAAAATGTCATTGTCATAATTTCCCATAATAATTTTCCTTGTTTTGCATTTCCATTTCATTTTATCTACACATATACATCTATATTTACTGTATAGATGTATATGTGGGTCATTGGTCCAATCAGAACAGCTTCTATAGATATTTCAATGTTTGTGCATTTTGAAGCAGTTTGGGTAAATTCATCAAATGGAAGCATGTAATAAATATGATTTGGTGTGTGTTTCATGCTCTCAACGGGTCATGTTTCAACCGAACAGCACGCGAGAAGAAGACGCCACATAATGGAGCATTTACATTACGCGCAATTCGACACATTTGTGCGTTAAAGTAATTTGGTAACGTCTGTATCAGTCTGCACAGGGAAGCCAGTTTGATTTGACACTTTGGTGCCATTACTCGAGAATAAAGGCAGCGTGAGTCCACACACACATACACACACACACACTCCATCGAGTAAATTAAAAAGGGAAACAGAGTGAAGAGGCCCCTTGACCTCCAGCCTTCATCTCCTATTAGATATAACAGCAGCAAAGCAAACAGCTGCTCGTAAAATAAAAACATGCATCTTTTCATCCTAATATAAAGTTATTAGACAAATTTAACGCCAAACTCTCAGATCAGCGTTTAATTTATTTCTTTTTTTTCTATTTAAACTTTCACAACCTGCAGCTCACCTGATTTTTTTGAATTCCGTGCAGGCCGACAAACCAAATCAGAAACCAAATCCAGCAAAAGTAACGAGGCTCGATTAGACTCAAATGTAAATATGACGTCATTTGTGTTTAAAATCCCCTTTCAGTTTCAGACCGAACACGCCGCTGACACGCTGACTCAGCCTTTCTTATTAGGCTGCCTCATCAGTTATTGTGACGTGTGGCAGCGAAAAGAGTCCAGATCAAAATATATACATTTAATCCAAACATAAAAGTTCAACTCTCACAGGGATGTAATTTATCAAAACATCTTCTATATTCTGGAGGAAATCGATCTGATTGGCTGCTGGATGCAGAAATTATGTTTTTGTGCTTCATCAGATTTAATCTCATATTACACTTTATTTCCTCTAGTCTACATTTAGCCTTATAGTAGACAAATAATATTACAGTTAATAAAATATTACGGTTTATTTCTATTGTGCTTTTTTGTGACTCGTATCCAAAACTGATTTTTAAGATTTTTTTAGATCTTAAAAAATCCGGAGGGATACATAACAACAAGTCGTAACATATTATTATTATTATCATTATTATAATTCTAACGGTTATAATAATACAGTAAAAATACAGTAATTATCAATAATACAGTTGAATAATTCGAATTGTTGAATTCAACGCGTAATTTGTCTGCAATATATCAACAAAAAGCTCTGATTTATTTAATTTTTTTAAACGCGTGTTTTCTGATTGTAGCTGCATTAAAAACATATTTGCTTAGATTTCCCCCATTAAAGTGAAATTTTTACTTTACTTCTTACGCTTAACAAGATCATTGAATGATTGAACAGCTTCTCGTTTTTGATCTGCAGAAAATATAAAGGACAATACAGTGATTCAGTGTGTGTGTGTGTGTGCTTGTGTGTTTGTGTGTGTGTGTGATTTGCGTTGGCTGTGCTGCTGCTTTCCCTTGTAATTATGAATAACACGCTGGATGCAGACAGACCGGGCTGAGACCCTGCAGCACTCCTGCTCCCACTGAGTATTGTTTACTCCTTATTTTTTACGTTTGTGATTTTGAATATTTACGTATAAATTAACCTGTAATCTAAAAAAAATACTAAATGACTAAACAACTAATATCATAAACTACAATTCTCGCTTTTTTAAGCTGTTGTTTCGCCTCCAAACATCCACATTCCTCAAACAAATCTAAATTTAAATAAAAACATTGGACATTTTGGCGTGTTTGGGCTGTTGTTCGCGTCATTCTGGGAGTGTGAGCGCGTAATGGCTCGGTCGTTACGCGCGTTACGCACGGTGCCTCCCGACCACAAACACGCCTCGCACCCCCCCGCAGCCATGCCGGGACTCTCCGCGCCTTACCAGATGAGGGCCGGTCCGAGTAGCGCGTACAGTAAACCCAAGCGGGCCACAGCAGCGGCTGACTCTCCTTCGTCTTGGACGGAGATCCTCCATTGCTGCCGCTCCTAACCATGATGGACGAGGGGCTGTCTGCGTATCTGCCGGGGCCGTTGCCCGCCGCCTCGCCTTGTTTCGACGAGTTCTGCTTAGAGGACGGCGAGGAGGAGGTGGACGAAGAGGAGGAAGACGACGGCGACGACGAGCTGCTGTCGCTGCTGCAGTTGGAGTCCAGGCAGAGGCTGTGAGGCGGCCTCGCCCCCAGCGGGTTCACGTTCTCCCGGCCCGGTGTCTGGCTCCGGTCGCGGTAGCTCGGCTCCTTTTTGCAGCCGAAGTCCGGCCGGAGGATGTTGTCGATAAAGAAGTTCGTGGTTCTGTGGGCCTGCTGAGCGGCCTGGTGGGGTAAGATGAGCGGAGGGGACGGCAGGTTCGGAGACAGGGACACGCTCTCCTCCTCGGTCGAGTCTCGCCCACCGCTGGGTTCCTTCGGTTCTTCCATCGCTGCTGTGTGGGACAGAGAAACCTCCTCTCCAAACTCCACTTGTTGCTCGCTCTCCCTCCGCCTCCGGTATCCGGGTCAGACGGACCGCATGTAAACGCGAGCCTCGGTGCTGGAATCAGGCGAAGGTGCGATAAATACCTGCGTGAGTTTGGAACAAATCACCTTAGAGCGGCCGCATGTTGTCCCCTAAAGCCCTGCGCAGACCGAGCGTACCGACGCGCTCCTGGTTACCGGAGTCCCTGCCTCTCCCCGGTGCAACATAATATCTGTGTGTGCGCTCTTTCTTAACTCTCCTAAAACCGTTATCTCCCCCCGTGTGTGTGTGTGTGTTTCTTCTTTCTCTTTACACCCAACCGGAAGCACGTGTGCTCGTACACACGCGCGGAGGGCCAATCGGGAGCTCGAGACCGTCCCTGTCACAAGTGACGGCGGCCAATTGGGCTCGCGGCGTGTCGTGCACGCACGCACGCACGCGCACGCAGAAAAGCCCGTGCGTAATTGAAAGGATTCGACGCGGCGCGCGTTTATACGCACGCGCACAGAGGAAAACAAAAACAACAGCGACGCTTCCAACTGTTACTTAAAGCCAAACGCGTTGAATATACATCATTTAACGACACTTTGGGGGTTTATACATATTTGTAGTTGTAGTTTTGGCCATTTATCCAAACAGCGCGTGGACTCAATAATGCAGCTGTATGTCATACTCCTCCACGTTTACTCCTTTTAGGTGATTGATCTAGAATAATAAAGAACATTGTGGAGAAAAGGAGCATTTTATAACATTAACGACACCCATACACAACTCTATATGTAAACAGGTTACTCAACATATAAAACAAAATATGGATGTTTTCATTTTTTCATTCTGTAAACGAAATCTAAGGCTGTAGTCTGAACCTCTTTTGGATGATTTTTTTGGTCTATTTATGATGCAAACGTAGATTTAAGTCCATCCATTGTTCACAATCTTATGAGGAGGCGCTGCTTATTGGATTTATGAGCTGCTTAATAATGAAATGACCACCCAAGCTCTAATTGGTGATTTGTAATAACAATATTAATAAATGTTACAGTAGCACCATGAACGTGGGGACGTGTTGATGTTAAACGCGGTGAAATCTTCATCCCCACGGGCCGCAGTTAGGAACCATGGCTACTTAATTAGATTCCAATTAGGACAGCGTCAATATGCTGCTCGGCCGCTGCGGCATTGTGGGTAAATGAGCACTCGACTCGGCTCTTATCGCGGAGCCGCAAAGAGAGGGTGCTTGTGTGTATATGTATGTGTGTGTGAGGGAGAGAGAGCGAGAGAGAGAGGAAGATAATTTATAGCTTTTAATTAGTCTTCATTCCGCCCGATCAGCCCGCTCTTCATCACTGGGAGAGCGGCTGAATACAGGCCGGGTCCAGCGCGCTGTCAGCGGCCCCTGGCAGGGCCCTTAATCACAGCGGCGCAGGGCCGCGAACAAGCCGCGTAATTTCCAAGGTGCTGATAAAGCGCGTTGAATAATAGCGGCGCCCCGCGGAGACGCCAGGACTGCAATGACTTTATTGACGGTTTAACGGCGGTGATTCATTTCACCTTTCACGTATCGGAGGCGGATTTGTCGCCGTAATAGGATGATAAATGCAGCGCCCCGTTTCATTGAGTAGCCTATAGGTGCCTCAGCAGCAGGTACACACACACACACACACACACACACACACACACACGCCTGCTGCTGAGAGGCTGATTCTTTCCGCGCGTAAACGTGTAACATTTAGTCACCACCTGAATTACTTTATA